>NC_053024.1:323886136-324186136 GCF_003073215.2 Triticum urartu | reverse complement strand
TGAGACCGAGATCCCTATTGGTGAGACCGAAGTGACTAGGGTTTTTGGCAGTAGCTATGTCAAGTGAACTCGGTGGCGCCGGATAGAAGATTTCGATGGGCCCGAGTTTGACTTTTGGTTTGGGACATATGTGGATATGGGAAAGTAGTTGAGATTTTTTGGAGCAAATCACTAAGTATTTTGAGCAAGCAACTCATTAAGCAACACCTCACCCTCTTTTAATAGTATTGGCTTTTCCTATGGACTCAATGTGATCTTGGATCACTAAAAGTAAAATGTAGAGTCTTGTGCTTTGAGCTTGAGCCAATCTTTTGTCCTTAGCATTTTGAGGGGTCAATTTTCTAATCCATGCCATGCCAATCATTGAGCTTTTCCTGAAATATTTATCTTCAAGTAGTATTAGCTCAATGAGCTATATGTTGTTAGGAATTACCAAAACCACCCAGGGATAGTTGCACTTTAAATCTCCCCCTTTTTGGTAATTGATGACAACATATAGATCAAAGCTTCGACAAATGATTATAAGATTGAAAAACATCGTCGCTTTGAGAAGTATGTGATAAGAAAGAGCTCCCCCTAAATTTGTGCATTAGTTAAAATTTGCTTTTGAATGCAAATGCACAATCGATTAGGATCATGGGTTACTCTTCCATGTCACATACGTCTTGGTGGAGCGCTCAAAATGATAGAAATTAAAAGCATGCACTCATCACCAAGCAAGTGAATGATCATATATGGAATATAAATGATAGCATCATTCAACCAAACATTAATGTAGCATATGATCAATCACATGACCACATAAGTATATCACAAGGACATAAGGACATAAAGTATCTCACACAAGCACACAAAAAGTTCAACCAAAAGAAAGAGAGATAAAAAGCAGACACACTCTCTCTCTCTCGAAGCCTATGATCTATACATATTTCTCCCCCTTTGGCAACAAGTTACCAAAAAGTTTGAAAATGCATAGTGCTATACGTCTCTCAGGCTTGGTCTTCGGGAGGTGGTGTAGATAGAACTCCAAGGACGAAGGCTTCCGACGATGTAGTTGGAGCTGATGGAGTGGGTGCTGGAGGTGGCACTGAAGCTATAGCTGCTGGTGCTGACACTGAAGCTCTGACATCTAAGACTGGCACTGCAGCAGACCTTGGACCTCGTGGCACACGCTTAAAAGCATCAGTGGTTGCTTTTCCTCTCCTCTCCTCTACTTCCTCCTGAAGCTGCTCAACTGCAGTCTGAATCTCAGTCACCTTGAGATCAAGATCATAGAATTTTATCTCCACAATCCTCTACAGGCTCTCTTGATTCCGGGTTAGGGTGGCCAAGCCCTTCTCAATCCTCAGTGTAGCTTGAATCAAATAGCCTAACTGATCTTGCTTGCTCTTCAAGAAGACTCGAGATGCCTCTTCAACACTTGGTATCTGGGCAGCTTTCTCAGCCTTTTCCTTGGCTCTCTTCTCCTGGACTTGAGCTGATGATGGTTCCTCCTCATTCATCACAACACCGTTGTCTTCAAATTCAGGATGTAAGGGTAGGTGCTCCTTGTCCAGCAAGTAATTCCCTATGCCCATCTTAGAGTTGATGAGCTCCTGAATATGTGGAGCATGCCCACAACTCCTCTTTTGATCAGCAGCAGTCCTTTTGATAGTTTCTACAATGAGGCTCATAACTTTGAACTTCTGGGGAACATAAAAAATTTGTAGCATGTTTATGGAGTGTCCTCTAATCATCTTGTGATCTCCTGACTTGGGTAGCAATGTGTGCCTTAAGATCCAGTTAATGGTAGGCAGACCAGACAACAAGAAAAATGCATAGATCCAAGCTTGTGAGTTTCCAAAGCCTTATCAGGGATCTCCTTGTACATGTTTGCCATTGAGTTGTGGTCTTTCTTCTTGGTGGCATACACATCCAAGTCATCTTCATGTTCTTTGGGGGCATTGATTAGCTTGGCCCATTCTTCAACTGTGGACTGGTACCTAGTACCCTCAGACATCCAAACTATTGTTCCATCTAGATAGAAGTGGACAGTGGAGTAAAACTGCATGATCAACTCATCATTCCACTTGGTGAGCTTTTATCCAACGAATTCATCTACTCCACAAGCCTTAAAGCTGCCATACACTCCAGGGAAGTGATCTTCATTTTCCCGGATGAACTCCCAGTCCACACATTTCATGTCACACACTATGGGCTTCTTGTCAAGCAAAATTGTCTCATAGAAATCTTGTTGTTCCTTTATATGGAACCTGTAGTCAACTGCAGTCCTCCTCCTAACAGCATAGGGATCAGACTATCTCCACAACCTCAGTCCTGCATCTTTCCTGATGTGCATGTGCTCAGCGACTGGATGAGCATCATTGTGGTCAGGAATTTTGGGCTTCAACTTCCTCAAAACAAGAGAATCTTCTTCTTCAGCTTTAGGCACTGGGGCCTTGTTCTTCACCTCGGCAGGCATACTCCTGGTGTTCCTCTTGGGCTTTGGGGGTTTCTAAGCAGCAGCCTTGGGAGCAGTTTTGGGCTTAGATGGAGCAGCCCCTGATTTGATTGCATCTCCCATAAGTTTCTAAGCCTTAGGAGCTGGTGTAGCATCCTCTTCCTCCTCCTCTTCTTCCGAATCTCTCATAATGGAGGATCTTCCAAGCACTCTGGCAGTGGTCTTCTTGACCCTTTCCTTCCTTTTATTTCCTTCTCCAACTGCCTCTTCAGTTGGCTTGGAGGTTTCAGCAGTTGAGGCTCTCACCTTTAAGGTTGGCACCCTCTTGGCAAGGGCCTTCTTGTGCAAGCCAGACTTAGTTGATGCAACTGTGCCATACTCTTTCTTTAGCACCTTCTTCTTGGAGCTAACCTCCTCCTCAACAGCCACATAATCCTCATCTTCAGAATCTGAGGTCTACTTCTTCCTTGTTCTGGTGGCTGCCTTGGGCAAGTTGCTTGGTGTGCTCCTGCTGCCATCATCAGAAGTGCTGGAGGGACTAGTGCCCTCACTCAATTGTACCTGTTCTTTGACTTGTTCTGGCTGTCGCTCTGGTTAGACATTTCTGCAAACTTACTGACAGCAGACCCTGTGAATAGATATGGATGAGGTAGAGTGGATGAGCATCACAAAGTGCAGAGTTTTTGCAAAAATAATGACTTAAAAACTTAGTTTTAGTTCTTCACAGAAAGCATTTCGGAGCTACTAATTTGTAAACTTGGTGATACCGAAGCAGCTTTTGGAACCTAAACTAGTGAACTCGGTCAGACCGAGTCACAGTTCGGTGGCACCGAGACTGCTAGGGTTTCACAAAGAATCAAACTCGGTCACACCGATTTGCAGTTTTCGGTCAGACCGAAAGTGCAACTGCAATGGCCTAAGCCAAATCGGTGAGACCGATTTCTACAATTCGGTCGGTCCGAGATGAGTCCGGCGGAGACCTAATCCTAAATTTTCAAATCAAACCTAACCTAAGGGATGTTTTTAGTGGATAGATTGATTGCATACGTGGTCATGATCATGGCAAAGTAATGTGCTACGAGTCGGAGTTAAAGGAATAGCACAAAAGATCGAACTCATACCCTAATTCGGCGGAGTTTGCTACGGCGGCAACGGAGGGGCAGAAATCCGTTGACGGAAACTAGCGGCGGGAGGTCGCTGGCGGCGAGAGGATGATCCGGAGACCTGAGGCGGCAGAGCAGGACACACGCGGACTGAGAGGTTTTGAAGGAATTTCCAAAATCTCACCCGTGGGTATATATATCCTGACCCTGTTGGTGTGACCGAGTGGAACAATTTGGTGGCACCGAGATGCAGAATCGCAAGCGGTTGCTGCAACTCGGTGTGACCGAAAAGTTCTAATCGGTTGCACCGAGATTGAAAACCTAGATCAACTTAGTGATCTCGGTGTGACCGAAATGGATGACTCGGTCATACCGAAATGCACAAAGAGGTTTTGTAAGTTTAAGTCTATGACGAATCGGGGAATCCAAGTGCTCCTCACACAGAGTGGTTCGAATCTGACTTGATCAAACTTTGTGATGTAGCATGAATAGAGTTTGAGACAAGAAAAGCATAGATAGCTAGAGGGTGTTCTTAGGCATTCTTGTCCATCCATTTGGCAAAAGAGAAAAACCCAAACAATCAAAGAAACAAATGGATGTCCTCGAATGATTAAAATATGCAACCAACATGCTCACACAATAAGATGGCAAATGAAATATGTGACAAAGCATGCACAATCACTCTAGCATCTATCAAGCAATTTGGCGATGACTAGGTCATCTATATATGAGTATATTGACTTAGGAGTCAAATGAGAACATTTGATCGTAGGTCATACTCATCATTTAAGCACAAGTGGGGTTGCCACTTTTACATAAAGCATTGTTGTGTTCACACCATTAGCGTTGCTTTAGCTCAATTGATTAGAGTAAAGCTCCCCCTAGATGTGACATCCCCCCTAAGAGGGATGAACTAACCTTGGGTTTTGTCGATGATGACTTCATGTAGGTGTTGAAGATGTAGATGCTCAATGTTGATGTAGATCCTTTGAAGCAATCCTTTGGAGTGAGTTGCACTTTCAATACCTACACGGGTTAGTCCCACAAGGAACAAACAAGGATATCCATAGACATAGAGTGATGTTCACATAGGATGATGTCCATGAAAGCATTAGGTTACCTTGTCCCTTGTCTTACCAACAAGAGGGTTTGTGACTCCTTGAACTAGTGCAAGATATGGAAGTTGTTTGCACTTGTCCTCGCCAAAATGATATGAGTGAAGTATGTTGGCGAAGTCACCCTAAAAAACTCTCTAGTTCTTCTTCTTAGGGATCCACACCATCTTGATGGGAATCCTTGGAGTTGTAGTCGTACTTGATGAAGTGGAACTTGATGTAGTCTTGGGAACCCACTCAACCAAGGCTTTGGGAGCTTCCTCAAATGCACCAATCTCCCCTTGAAGCTTGTCCTTGCCCTTTTGCTTGTGGTCTTGTGGTGGAAGATCATCTTGAGCGTGTGTTCCTTGGAAAGAAGTAGGATCATACTTCTCTTGTTGAGGAACAAATTTCGTCTTGGGGTATTGATCTTCTTCCCACTCAACTCCATTGGCATTGAACTTTCGTTCAAAACCAACACCATGATTCTTCCGGTGTCTTCCTTGCTTGCGCACAATTTTCTCAAATTGCTTACTTCCGGCAAGGCTCTTGTAAACACCTTTCTCTATAATTCCCTTCAATAAGCTATTTTCTTGCTCAAGTGTAACTTGGCTAAGAGAATCATTAGTGGAATCAAGAGAACTACTAGAAGCAACATCATTGGGTTTAGCATGATTATTGCTACTACTATAAGAAGAATCTTTCTTACTCTTGTTGCTAGATTTAACTTGTGGCATGTAAGTAGACAAGAGTAAACGCTTGGCAATGTAATAAGAACTTTTCTTGCGAAGATCATCACTGATCGCTTTTAAGAACCCATGCTCTTGCTCAAGGTTGAGCTTTTCGAAGCGTAACTTCTCATGAGTCTTTAAAAGGTCTCGATGATTTTACAAGGTAGTTTCATGAGCTAACTTAAGAGTGTTTAGCTCTTTAGTTAGACGCTCAATCTCCTTCTTATCATCGTCATTCATTTTGTCTTGATTAGCATGATTAATAGCAAGTTCATCATAGTTTTCATCACTAGAATTGTAAACAAGTAAATCATCATCACCTAGCAAGTCATCTTCATCACTATTGAAATCAACATAATCGGGCTGTGATACCTTTGGGCCTTTAGCCATGAAGCATCTTCCAATTCCTTCATTTGGTGACTCAAATATGTCATAGGAGTTGGTTGACACAAGTGCTAGACCGGCAACACCTTCATCTTGAGTATATTCGGAGTCGGAGTGATAACTTCTCTCGGAGTGATCGTCGGAGTCGGAGCCGGATACCCATTCACCAACGTGAGCTTGATGTATTCGTTTTGTGTAGCTCCTTGATGATTTGTCCTTCCCGAATCCTTGCTTCCCCATGATGTTCTTCGTTCATAATGGTCATCTCTACTCCTTCTCTCTCTTGGCGGTGATTCTTCTCTCCTACTCCTTCTTTTGGGAGAATCTTCTCTTCTTTTGTAGGGAGCCGTACACTCATTGGAGTAGTGTCCGGGTCTTCCATAATTGTAGCAATTACGTTCACGACTTGAAGTTCTTTTGTCATTGTAGGACCTTGACTTGGAACTTCTTTCCTTGCTTCTACTCTTGTAGAACTTGTTGAAGTTCTTCACGATTAGGCTCAATTCTTCATTGAAGTTTTGTTTCTCACTTGATGATGTGGGAGCATCACATGAGGCTTTGTAAGCACCACTTGACTTGTTGTGAAGCTCTTCCTTATCCTTGAGTGACATATCATGAGCAACAATCCTTCCAATGACTTCTGTTGGCTTGAGATCTTTGTAATTTGGCATCATTTGGATCAATGTGCACACGGTATCATATTTTTCATCCAAGGCTCTTAGGATCTTCTTGATGATGAATCTATCGGTCATCTCTTCACTTCCTAAGCCGGCAATCTCATTTGTGATGAGAGCAAGCCTAGAGTACATTTCAGTGACACCTTCAACATCCTTCATTTTGAACTTGTCAAGTTGACTTTGAAGCACATCCAATTTCGATTCCTTGACGGAGTCGGTACCTTCGTGCATATCAATCAAAGTATCCCAAATTTCCTTTGCATTCTCAAGACGGCTGATTTTGTTGAATTCTTCGGGGCACAATCCGTTGAAGAGAATATCACAAGCTTGAGCATTGTATTGCAGCATCTTCAACTCTTCCGCACTAGCCTCACGGTTCGGTTCTCTCCCATCAAAGAATTCACCTTGCAAGCCAATACACACAATAGCCCAAACGGCGGGGTTATGTCCAAGAATATGCATTTTCATCTTATGCTTCCAACTAACAAAATTAGTACCATCAAAGTAAGGACCTCTACGGTGGTAATTTCCCTCACTAGATGCCATACTCTCCTAGGTTGTGAAACCAAGGCTATGATCACCAAAGCTATGTAAATCAAGGCAAATAGAGACCAATGCTCTGATACCACTTGTAGTATCGAAAGTATGTCTAGAGGGGGGTGATTAGACTACTTGACCAAATAAAAGTCTAGCCTTTTCCCAATTTTAAGTCTTGGCAGATTTTAGCAACTTAGCACAAACAAGTAATCAACCTACACATGCAATTCTAAGAGTATAGCAGCGGAATGTAAAACAATTGCATATGAAGGTAAAGGGAGGAGTTTGGAGTGAGCAAACACAATGTAGACACGGAGATTTTTGGCGTGGTTCTGATAGGTGGTGCTATCGTACATCCGCGTTGATGGAGACTTCAACCCACGAAGGGTAACGGTTGCGAGTCCACGGGGCTCCACCCACGAAGGGTTCACGAAGAAGCAACCTTGTCTATCCCACCATGGCCATCGCCCACGAAGGACTTGCCTCACCAGGGTAGATCTTCACGAAGTAGGCGATCTCCTTGCCCGTACAAACTCCTTGGTTCAACTCCACGATCTTGACGGAGGCTCCCAAGTGACACCTAACCAATCTAGGAGACACCACTCTCCAAAAGGTAATAGATGGTGTGTTGATGATGAACTCCTTGCTCTTGTGCTTCAAATGATAGTCTCCTCAACACTCAACTCTCTCTCATAGGATTTGATTTGGTAGAAAGATGATTTGAGTGGAAAGCAACTTGAGGAAGGCTAGAGATCAAGATTTATGTGGTTGGATTGGAATATCTTGACCTCAACACAAGTGTAGGTGGTTCTCTCTCAAAAAAGTATGTTGGAAATGTATGCATATTCTGATGACTCTCTCCACGAATGAAGAGTGAGTGGAGGGGTATGTATAGCCTCCACACAAAATCTAAACGTTACACACAAATCACCAAACTCGGTGGGACCGAATCATATAACTCTGTCAGACCGATTTAGTTCAAAATGTGAACGTTAGGATTTTCGATGGGACCGATATGTCAACTCGGTGGGACCGATTCCATTAGGGTTAGGGCATAACGTAATCTCGGTGAGACCGACTACACAAACTTGGTGGGACCGATTTTGGTAATAGACAAACAGAGAGTTGGTCAGGCAAACTCAGTGGAACCGATTCGCTCATCTCGGTTAGACCGAAATGTTACGAAGGGGAAACAGAGAGTTTGCATTGCAATCTCGGTGGGACCGATCGCTCATCTCGGTTGGACCGAAACATGTAGGATCTAGAAGTAGGTGTGTCTAGAGGGGGGTGATTAGACACTTAATGCTAAAGTTGCAATTTTTGAGCTTTTTCGGTTTAAGTGGAGTTTTAGGCACAATTTCAACAATACATATCAAGCAAGTATGCAAAGAGTGTATAGGCAGCGGAAAGTAAAGCATGCAACTTGCAAGAATGTAAAGGAAAGGGTTTGGAGAATTCAAACGCAATTGGAGACATGGATGTTTTTCCCGTGGTTCGGATAGGTGGTGCTATCCTACATCCACGTTGATGGAGACTTCAACCCACGAAGGGTAACGGTTGCGCGAGTCCACGGAGGGCTCCACCCACGAAGGGTCCACGAAGAAGCAACCTTGTCTATCCCACCATGGCCATCGCCCACGAAGGACTTGCCTCACTAGGGTAGATCTTCACGAAGTAGGCGATCTCCTTGCCCTTACAAACTCCTTGGTTCAACTCCACAATCTTGTCGGAGGCTCCCAAGTGACACCTAGCCAATCTAGGAGACACCACTCTCCAAAAGGTAATAGATGGTGTGTTGATGATGAACTCCTTGCTCTTGTGCTTCAATGATAGTCTCCCCAACACTCAACTCTCTCTCATAGGATTTGGATCTGGTGGAAAGAAGATTTGAGTGGAAAGCAACTTGGGGAAGGCTAGAGATCAAGATTCATATGGTAGGAATGGAATATCTTGGCCTCAACACATGAGTAGGTGGTTCTCTCTCAGAACATATGAGTAGGAATTGTGTGTGTGTTCTGATGGCTCTCTCTCCGAATGAAGAGGAGGTGGAAGGGTATATATAGCCTCCACACAAAATCCAACCGTTACACACAATTTTCCAATCTCGGTGGGACCGAATCAACAAACTCGGTCGGACCGAAATGGTAAACCTAGTGACCGTTAGAGATTTCGGTGGGACCGACTGGATCAACTCGGTGGGACCGATGTGCTAGGGTTAGGGTAAATCCAAAACTCGGTTTGACCGATTACTCAAACTCGGTGGGACCGATTTGGGTAATAAGTGAAACAGAGAGTTGGCCAAGCAAACTCGGTGGGACCGATTGCATATCTCGGTTGGACCGAAGATATTGCAACAGGTAACAGAGAATTTGCAAGCCCATCTCGGTGAGACCGAGATTGCTAGGGTTTGGCAGTGGCAAATGACAAGTGAAACTCGGTGGCGCCGGGTTGAAAGAATCGGTATGACCGAGTTTGGCTTAGGGTTTAGGTCATATGTGGAAGTGGGAAAGTAGCTGAGGATTTTGGAGCATATCACTAAGCACTTGAGCAAGAGGCTCATTAAACAACACCTCATCCCTCCTTGATAGTATTGGCTTTTCCTATGGACTCAATGTGATCTTGGATCACTAAAATGTAAAATGAAGAGTCTTGAGCTTTGAGCTTTAGCCAATCCTTTGTCCTTTAGCATCTTGGAGAACTTCCCACAGCCTTTAGTCCATGCCACTCCATTGTTGAACTTATCTGAAACATACTTGATGAAAACGTTAGTCCAACAAGAGATATGTTGTCATCAATTATCAAAACCACCTGGGGAGCACTTGTGCTTTCAATCTCCCCCTTTTTGGTAATTGATGGCAACATACATCAAAGCTTTAGATAAAGATATAAAGAACAGCAAGTAAAGCTTTGGAAGGACATGTAACAAATATAGGCTCCCCCTACATGTATGCACTCATATGAATATAAAATATAGAAGCATGTGAGAGCATAATCATGATAGAGTAGGCAATGTGTTACATGTATCTTGGCCATATACATCAGAGCAAAAGATTATCAGGGAAAATACCTTCATGTTCATGAGTCCTTCTTGCAAACAGTATGTACATAAGCAAGAACTCCTCATACTCATGATTTTGATGCATACACTTACCTTGTAGTTTTTGAGTTGGCTTAGGATAGAATGAACCTGCACAAACAAAGTTAGATAACACAGGTACATCCACTAGCCAGAGCAAACCAAAAGAAACCACAAGAATACCAAGACTGGGATGACATGTAGAGAGTAAGTACTAGGTACTACATTGAATTCAACATGTCCCCAAGAGTAAGGATATGCAATGAATTTGACTGATTTCTTTCCCTTAGGTGTCTTGCTCCCCCTGAATCTTACATGGGTATTGGGAGAAGATAGGGAACAGAAAAACAGAGCTGAAAGATACAAATGAGCATGTCTTTCCCCCTAAAAAGACATGTGACATCTCTCCTCTTGAACATCAAGCATCTGGGATCCTTGAGTATTATCTCTCCCCCTAGAGATTTCTTTCTCCCCCTTAATACATTATCTGGGACATCTGGGATCCTTGAGACTTTCTCTCCCCTTTTAGTGTTTTGATGTGAGATCTCTCTCTCCCTGAAAATAAGCTTTGATGTGATCTCTCTCTCCCCCTTTGACATCAATTTCCAAGAAGGTTTTTCTGGAATCCGTCGAATAGGTTTGGTCCTTGAGACTCAGCATAAAGCAAAGAATAAAATTGGGATGCTTGTAGAGGACAAGATTCATTGAGTGGAGCTGGATCAGAAGAAATATAGATTATGTGACAAACTGTTTTTCCTATTGCGAAATCGGTGGCACCGAGTGGTATGTTTCGGTGGTACCGAAGAGATTCGGTTGGACCGAAAATTAAAAATCGGTGAAACCGAGTTCATTACAGAGAAAACACTTGTCAGATCAGCTCACTAGTCAAATAAGATCTCACAAAGATTTGCGAAGAATTAAATGCATAAAATGCAGAACAAAAATAAAAAGAAAAGAGAAGAAACTGAAAGATCTAGATGAAGTTTTTTTTGAAAAAGAGAAGGAAACAAATAAACAAGCATGAGACAAATGCAATAACACAAAAAAAACACAAGAGAACTTCATCTAGAGTTGGGCGGTGACATAGTCACCTATGTTAGAGTATATTGACTTAGGAGTCAAGTGAGAACACTAGGTTTAGTAAATATATCCGCTAATTGCTTATCGGTGCGAACATGTTTAAGATTAATGTCACCCTTAGCAACATGGTCTCGAATGAAATGATGACGAACTTCAATATGCTTAGTTCGAGAATGTTGTACGGGATTATGACCAATTTTGATAGCACTTTCATTGTCACAAAGCAGTGGAACATGTTTCACATAGATTCCATAATCTTTAAGAGTTTGGGTCATCCAAAGTAATTGAGCACAACATGAACCAGCGGCAATGTATTCCGCTTCGGCGGTGGATAGAGATACCGAGTTTTGTTTCTTGGAGGACCAAGACACGAGAGATCTACCAAGAAATTGACAAGTACCCGAAGTGGACTTTCTATCAACCTTGTCTCCGGCATAATCCGAGTCGGAATAGCCAACAAGATCAAAAGAAGATCTCTTAGGATACCAAATGCCAAAGTTTGGTGTATGAATTAAGTATCCCACTATCCTTTTCACGGCCTTAAGATGACATTCTTTAGGAGCAGCTTGATATCGTGCACACATGCAAACACTTAGCATAATATCGGGACGTGAAGCACATAGGTATAACAATGAACCAATCATAGAGCGATAAACCTTTTGATCAACCGGTTCACCATCTTTGGTCAAATCATTATGTCCACTAGTAGGCATGGGTGTAGACATACCTTTGCATTCTTGCATATTGAACTTCTTGAATAAGTCCTTGGTGTACTTTGTTTGAGAGACAAATGTACCTTCCTTAGTTTGCTTGATTTGCAAACCGAGAAAGAATTTGAGTTCACTCATCATAGACATCTCAAACTTCTCTGACATCAGCTTTCCAAACTTTTCACTAAAGAGAGGGTTAGTTGAACCAAATATGATATCATCAACATAAATTTGGCATACAAATAGTTCTCCATTAACCCTTTTAGTAAAGAGAGTAGAATCAATTTTACCAATTTCGAAACCACTTGCAATAAGGAACTTGGTCAAGCATTTATACCATGCTCTAGGAGCTTGTTTAAGACCATAAAGAGCTTTGTGAAGTTTGTAAACATGATTAGGTTTCTTAGGATTGACAAAGCCGGGAGGTTGTTTGACATAAACTTCCTCCTCTATTTCACCATTTAGAAAAGCACTTTTAATGTCCATTTGGTACAAGGTGATATTATGGTGATTAGCATAGGCAAGTAAGATGCGAATGGACTCAAGTCTAGCAACGGGAGCATATGTCTCACCATAGTCCATACCTTCGACTTGTGTGTACCCTTGGGCGACGAGACGTGCTTTGTTGCGAACCACTTGTCCATCTTCATCTTGCTTGTTGCGAAACACCCATTTGGTACCAATGATGTTGTGGTTGTTGTCGGGCTTCTCAACCAATGTCCAAACTTGGTTTTTCTCAAAGTTGTGTAGCTCTTCATGCATAGCGTTTATCCAATCCGGATCTTCCAATGCTTCCTCAACCTTCATAGGTTCAATGCTAGAGATGAATGAATAGTTTTCACAAAAGTTAGCTAAACGAGTCTTTGAGCGAGTGATTCTCCCGGTTTGTATATCATTGAAGATTTGCTCGACGGGATGATCTTTGGCAATTCTTGCTCGAACTCGTGAGAGCTTTTGCTTGGGTCTTCGTTGAACATCTTCTTCATCTTGTTCTTCTTCTTGGCCTTCTTCATTGTTGACGTTGTCGTTCTCTTGTCGTGGTGGAGAAGGAGGTTGTTGATGTTCGTCTTGATGCATTTCCTTGTCTTCTTCATCTTGGTGTGTCCCACTTGTGGATGCTTCTGTGTCGATTCTTGGTTCACCTTGTCGTGAAGTAGAAGCTTCCACTTGGACGGATGACGTACTCTCCTTCACCTCCGTTGGACGAACTTTGCCAATGGACAAGTCTTGGATTGCTTCTGAAGGGTCTTTGTCTCCTACATCAATTGGCAATTGCTCTACTTGCGAGCCATTAGATTCATCAAACTTCACATCTACCATCTCTTCAACCTTTCGGGTGAAATTGTTGTAGACACGGTAAGTGTGAGAGTTTGAGCCATAACCGAGTAGGAAACCTTCATGAGATTTAGGAGCAAACTTTGAACGACGATGCTTATCAAGAATGTAGCACTTTGAGCCGAATACTCGAAAGTATCCAACTTGGGGTTTGTTACCGGTGAGGAGCTCGTATGCTGTCTTGCCGAGTAGCTTGTGAAGATACAAGCGATTTGTTGCGTGACAAGCTGTCTCAACCGCCTCTGCCCAAAAGTGCTTTGGCGTCTTGTATTCATCAAGCATCGTTCTTGCCATTTCAATGAGCGGTTCTTCCTTTCAACAACTCCATTTTGTTGAGGTGTGTACGTAGCCGAGAACTCGTGTGAAATCCCTTCTTCGTCAAGAAAGGTGTCCACATTTGCGTTCTTGAACTCCGTTCCATTGTCACTCCGAACCTTCTTGATCTTCACTTCAAACTGATTTTGGGCTTTCCTAGCAAAGTTTTTGAAGATCTTCTGGACCTGCGACTTGTCATTAAGAAAGAACACCCACGTAAATCTTGAAAAATCATCAACTATAACTAGACCAAAAGAATTTCCACCGAGACTCTTGTAGGCGTTGGGACCAAAAAGATCCATATGAAGTAGCTTGAGTGGCCTCCTTGTGGTCATGATGTTCTTCACGGGATGCCTTCCTCCAACCTGTTTACCTGCTTGACAAGCATTGCAAAGTCTATCCTTATCAAATATGACATCGTTAACTCCAAGGATATGATTTCCTTTAATAAGCTTGTCAAGGTTTCTCATGCCAACGTGACCTAGTCGTCTATGCCACAACCAACCTTTTGAGGATTTAGCAATAAAGCAAGTTTTAGGTTGTGCCTTTTTAGAGAAATCGACAATGTAAAGATCACCTCTACGCATACCGGTAAACACCATTTTATGATTGTCTCGACGAAACACTTGGCAATCTACCTCATTAAATAGAACATTTAAGCCAAAATCAGCAAGTCTAGATACTGAAAGTAAGTTGTAGCCGAGAGATTCAACGAGCATGACATTTTTAATGGAACTATCATGTGAGATGGCCACCTTACCAAGGCCAACCACTTTACCCTTTGAATTATCACCAAAGGTGACATATTTCCGAGGGCCGTCATTTTTAGCAAGTTCACGGAACATCTCTTCATCTCCAGTCATATGATCAGTACATCCACTATCAAGAACCCATTCCTTTCCTCCTGACTCATATCCTCGAAGATTTGCCGTAAGACCAAAATGTCTCATTGCATCATCAAGATCGAAGTCATTGTCATCATCATCATAGTATCCATGTTCATCGTGATCTTGTGAGTCATCATTTCCTAGAGAGGGTAATTCATTAGATAAGTGATCATCAAAGTGGTCACTTTTATGAATTCTTATAGCTTCGAATATGATATCACTAATGATTCCAACATCTCCTTTAGCATGCTTGAGATTGGTAAGCTCAAATAGACAATCACCAAACTTAGGATCGCTAGAGTTCATCTTACTCAAGGCAATAGATTTATGGAGAATTTTATCCAAATTTTTTAAGGAATGATCGGGAAATCGTTCCTCAAGAAATTTCCATATAGTATAGGCACAATTAAGAGTAGGCAAACTAGCAATCAAATTTTTGGGCAATCCTCTAATGATGAGATGAATAGTTCTAAGATTGCGAATCATGTCAATATCTTCATCTAGAGTAGGATGCAAAGGATCAATGTGAGGTGCACAAGGGTTAGCAATATACTTGTTTAGATGATATTGATTGAAGATTACAAGCATCTCATTTTTCCACTCATGAAAATACTCTCCATCAAGAATAGGCACTCTATGTCTAAGACTCCCTAAAGTAGGCACATCCATCTTCCTCCAATGGTGATTAAACCAAGGCAATGGAGACCAAAGCTCTGATACCACTTGTAGGATCTAGAAGTAGGTGTGTCTAGAGGGGGGTGATTAGACACTTAATGCTAAAGTTGCAATTTTTGAGCTTTTTCGGTTTAAGTGGAGTTTAGGCAATTTCAACATTCACAATACATATCAAGCAAGTATGCAAAGAGTGTATAGGCAGCGGAAAGTAAAGCATGCAACTTGCAAGAATGTAAAGGGAAGGGTTTGGAGAATTCAAACGCAATTGGAGACACGGATGTTTTTCCCTGGTTCGGATAGGTGGTGCTATCCTACATCCACGTTGATGGAGACTTCAACCCACGAAGGGTAACGGTTGCGCGAGTCCACGGAGGGCTCCACCCACGAAGGGTCCACGAAGAAGCAACCTTGTCTATCCCACCATGGCCATCGCCCACGAAGGACTTGCCTCACTAGCGGTAGATCTTCACGAAGTAGGCGATCTCCTTGCCCTTACAAACTCCTTGGTTCAACTCCACAATCTTGTCGGAGGCTCCAAGTGACACCTAGCAATCTAGGAGACACCACTCTCCAATAAGTAACAAATGGTGTGTTGATGATGAACTCCTTGCTCTTGTGCTTCAAATGATAGTCTCCCCAACACTCAACTCTCTCTCATAGGATTTGGATTGTGGAAAGAAGATTTGAGTGGAAAGCAACTTGGGGAAGGCTAGAGATCAAGATTCATATGGTAGGAATGGAATATCTTGGTCTCAACACATGAGTAGGTGGTTCTCTCTCAGAACATATGAGTAGGAATGTGTGTGTGTTCTGATGGCTCTCTCTCCGAATGAAGAGGAGGTGGAGGGGTATATATAGCCTCCACACAAAATCCAACCGTTACACACAATTCCAATCTCGGTGGGACCGAATCAACAAACTCGGTCGGACCGAAATGGTAAACCTAGTGACCGTTAGAGATTTCGGTGGGACCGACTGGATCAACTCGGTGGGACCGATGTGCTAGGGTTAGGGTAAATCCAAAACTCGGTTTGACCGATTACTCAAACTCGGTGGGACCGATTTGGGTAATAAGCGAAACAGAGAGTTGGCCAAGCAAACTCGGTGGGACCGATTGCATATCTCGGTTGGACCGAAGATATTGCAACAGGTAACAGAGAATTTGCAAGCCCATCTCGGTGAGACCGAGATCCCATCGGTGAGACCGAATTGCTAGGGTTTGGCAGTGGCAAATGACAAGTGAAACTCGGTGGCGCCGGGTTGAAAGAATCGATATGACCGAGTTTGGCTTAGGGTTTAGGTCATATGTGGAAGTGGGAAAGTAGCTGAGGATTTTGGAGCATATCACTAAGCACTTGAGCAAGAGGCTCATTAAACAACACCTCATCCCTCCTTGATAGTATTGGCTTTTCCTATGGACTCAATGTGATCTTGGATCACTAAAATGTAAAATGAAGAGTCTTGAGCTTTGAGCTTTAGCCAATCCTTTGTCCTTAGCATCTTGGAGAACTTCCCACAACTTTTAGTCCATGCCACTCCATTGTTGAACTTATCTGAAACATACTTGATGAAAACGTTAGTCCAACAAGAGATATGTCGTCATCAATTATCAAAACCACCTGGGGAGCACTTGTGCTTTCAATCCCCCTTTTTGGTAATTGATGGCAACATACATCAAAGCTTTAGATAAAGATATAAAGAACAGCAAGTAAAGCTTTGGAAGGACATGTAACAAATATAGGCTCCCCCTACATGTATGCACTCATATGATATAAAATATAGAAGCATGTGAGAGCATAATCATGATAGAGTAGGCAATGTGTTACATGTATCTTGGCCATATACATCAGAGCAAAAGATTATCAGGAAAATACCTTCATGTTCATGAGTCCTTCTTGCAAACAGTATGTACATAAGCAAGAACTCCTCATACTCATGATTTTGATGCATACACTTACCTTGTAGTTTTGAGTTGGCTTAGGATAGAATGAACCTGCACAAACAAAGTTAGATAACACAGGTACATCCACTAGCCAGAGCAAACCAAAAGAAACCACAAGAATACCAAGACTGGGATGACATGTAGAGAGTAGTACTAGGTACTACATTGAATTCACATGTCCCCAAGAGTAGGATATGCAATGAATTTGACTGATTTCTTTCCCTTAGGTGTCTTGCTCCCCCTGAATCTTACATGGGTATTGGGAGAAGATAGGGAACAGAAAAACAGAGCTGAAAGATACAAATGAGCATGTCTTTCCCCCTAAAAGACATGTGACATCTCTCCTCTTGAACATCAAGCATCTGGGATCCTTGAGTATTATCTCTCCCCCTAGAGATTTCTTTCTCCCTTAAACATTATCTGGGATCTGATCCTTGAGACTTTCTCTCCCCTTTTAGTGTTTTGATGTGAGATCTCTCTCTCCCTGAAAATAAGCTTTGATGTGATCTCTCTCTCCCCCTTTGACATCAATTTCCAAGAAGGTTTTTTCTGGAATCCGTCGAATAGGTTTGGTCCTTGAGACTCAGCATAAAGCAAGAATAAAACTGTGATGCTTGTAGAGGACAAGATTCATTGAGTGGAGCTGGATCAGAAGAAATATAGATATGTGCAAACTGTTTTTCCTATTGCGAAATCGGTGGCACCGAGTGGTATGTTTCGGTGGTACCGAAGAGATTCGGTTGGACCGAAAATTAAAAATCGGTGAAACCGAGTTCATTACAGAGAAAACACTTGTCAGATCAGCTCACTAGTCAAATAAGATCTCACAAAGATTTGCGAAGAATTAAATGCATAAAATGCAGAACAAAAATAAAAAGAAAAGAGAAGAAACTGAAAGATCTAGATGAAGTTTTTTTTGAAAAAGAGAAGGAAACAAATAAACAAGCATGAGACAAATGCAATAACACAAAAAAAACACAAGAGAACTTCATCTAGAGTTGGGCGGTGACATAGTCATATGTTAGAGTATATTGACTTAGGAGTCAAGTGAGAACACTTAGGTTTAGTAAATATATCCGCTAATTGCTTATCGGTGCGAACATGTTTAAGATTAATGTCACCCTTAGCAACATGGTCTCGAATGAAATGATGACGAACTTCAATATGCTTAGTTCGAGAATGTTGTACGGGATTATGACCAATTTTGATAGCACTTTCATTGTCACAAAGCAGTGGAACATGTTTCACATAGATTCCACAATTAAGAGTAGGCAAACTAGCAATCAAATTTTTGGGCAATCCTCTAATGATGAGATGAATAGTTCTAAGATTGCGAATCATGTCAATATCTTCATCTAGAGTAGGATGCAAAGGATCAATGTGAGGTGCACAAGGGTTAGCAATATACTTGTTTAGATGATATTGATTGAAGATTACAAGCATCTCATTTTTCCACTCATGAAAATACTCTCCATCAAGAATAGGCACTCTATGTCTAAGACTCCCTAAAGTAGGCACATCCATCTTCCTCCAATGGTGATTAAACCAAGGCAATGGAGACCAAAGCTCTGATACCACTTGTAGGATCTAGAAGTAGGTGTGTCTAGAGGGGGGTGATTAGACACTTAATGCTAAAGTTGCAATTTTTGAGCTTTTTCGGTTTAAGTGGAGTTTTAGGCACAATTTCAACAATACATATGGTAGGAATGGAATATGTGTTCCAATGGTGATTAAACCAAGATTTGAGTGGAAAGCAACTTGGGGAAGGCTAGAGATCAAGATTCATATGGTAGGAATGGAATATCTTGGCCTCAACACATGAGTAGGTGGTTCTCTCTCAGAACATATGAGTAGGAATGTGTGTGTGTTCTGATGGCTCTCTCTCCGAATGAAGAGGAGGTGGAAGGGTATATATAGCCTCCACACAAAATCCAACCGTTACACACATTTCCAATCTCGGTGGGACCGAATCAACAAACTCGGTCGGACCGAAATGGTAAACCTAGTGACCGTTAGAGATTTTCGGTTGGGACCGACTGGATCAACTCGGTGGGACCGATGTGCTAGGGTTAGGGTAAATCCAAAACTCGGTTTGACCGATTACTCAAACTCGATGGGACCGATTTGGGTAATAAGCGAAACAGAGAGTTGGCCAAGCAAACTCGGTGGGACCGATTGCATATCTCGGTTGGACCGAAGATATTGCAACAGGTAACAGAGAGTTTGCAAGCCCATCTCGGTGAGACCGAGATCCCATCGGTGAGACCGAATTGCTAGGGTTTGGCAGTGGCAAATGACAAGTGAAACTCGGTGGCGCCGGGTTGAAAGAATCGATATGACCGAGTTTGGCTTAGGGTTTAGGTCATATGTGGAAGTGGGAAAGTAGCTGAGGATTTTGGAGCATATCACTAAGCACTTGAGCAAGAGGCTCATTAAACAACACCTCATCCCTCCTTGATAGTATTGGCTTTTCCTATGGACTCAATGTGATCTTGGATCACTAAAATGTAAAATGAAGAGTCTTGAGCTTTGAGCTTTAGCCAATCCTTTGTCCTTAGCATCTTGGAGAACTTCCCACAACTTTTAGTCCATGCCACTCCATTGTTGAACTTATCTGAAACATACTTGATGAAAACGTTAGTCCAACAAGAGATATGTCGTCATCAATTATCAAAACCACCTGGGGAGCACTTGTGCTTTCAAAACGTTACAAAGGGAAACAGAGAGTTTGCAATCCCATCTCGGTGAGACCGTGATCCCTATCAGTGAGACCAAAGTGACTAGGGTTTCTGGCAGTAGCTATGTCAAGTGAAATCGGTGGCGCCGGATAGAAGATTTCGGTGGGGCTGAGTTTGACTTTTGGCTTGTGACATATGTGGATATGGAAAGTAGTTGAGAGTTTTCGGAGCATATCACTAAGCATGTTAAGCAAGCAACTCATTAAGCAACACCTCACCCCCTTTAAATAGTATTGACTTTTCCTATGAACTCAATGTGATCTTGGATCACTAAAAGTACAATGTAGAGTCTTGTGCTTTGAGCTTGAGCCAATCTTTTGTCCTTAGCATTTTGAGGGGTTGTAACGCCCCAGATATAACTTTCCCAATTTGTACTCCAACTCTTGCCGTTTCCGGCATTAAGTTATATTTATTTCTCAGGTTCGGGTCTTTGTCTCAGTGTGTTTTTTTCGTTGTCATGCATCTCATATCATGTCATCATGTGCATTGCATTTGCATACGTGTTCATCTCATGCATTCGAGCATTTTCCCCGTTGTCCGTTTTGCATTCCGACGCTTCGTTCTCCTCCGGTGGTCATTTCTAGCTTTCTTTCGTGTGTGGGGGTTAAACATTTCCGGATTGGACCGAGACTTGCCAAGCGGCCTTGGTTTACTACCAGTAGACCGCCTGTCAAGTTTCGTACCATTTGGACTTCGTTTGATACTCCAACGGTTAACCGAGGGACCGAAAAGGCCTCGTGTGTGTTGCAGCCCAACACCCCTCCAATTTGGCCCAAAACCCACCTAACTCTGCTCCATCATCTAGAGCGTTCGATCACGATCGCGTGGCCGAAAACCGCACCTCATTTGGACTCTCCTAACTCCACTTATGCCTATATATAGCCCCCCCGTTTTCGGATCTCTTCTCCTCCCACGAAACCCTAACAAAAAAAATATCAGATCTCGGTCGCGCCGGACACGTCCGACCCCCCCGGACAAAAATCGCCGCCGCCTACCGGGGCGCGCTACGTGGCGCGGGTGCCCCACTTCGCCGCCTCTGGCCCGCCTGGCCCGCGTTGGGCCCCCGAGGCCCGGGCCACCGCCGCCGCCGCCCGGGACCTCGTCCCCGACGCCGATCCGCCCCGCCGCCGCGCCGCACCACTGCGCCATCGCCGCCTTCGGCCGCCACGCCACCACCTCGCCTCGCCGCCCGAAGCCGCCGGGACCCCGCCGCCACCTCGCCTCGTCGCCCGGCGCCGCTCCGCCGCCGCCCATCGCCTCGGCCTTGCCGGATCCGGCCCGGCCCCGCCGTCCTCCTCTTCCTCCGCCTCGACGCCGGCCATCCTCGGCTTCCGTGCTCCGGTGAACAGTGCGCGCTGGCGAGCCTCGGGAAGCGTGCAGATCTGAGATCTGAAATTTGACGGTTGACTTCTCCTCCAAACCCTAATTTTCGAGCAAACTTTGACCGACCATATCTCCGCATCCGTAGCTCCGATTTGGACATATAGTATATCAAAATGTTCGTCTCGACGCGTAGATCATTTCATTCCATTGCATCATTTTCATTTGACTGCATATTGATGCCCGAAATGCTGTTAGAAGGAGGCTTCGTGAGTTAATTGGCAGATCTGCTAGTTCATCTTAGACTTTTGTCATTTTTGCCATGATTGTTGTGTGCATGATATGCCTGTGAGTCCTTCATATGTTTTGTTAAGCATCTTGTTATCTTTCCAGAGGTGCAACCCAAGCATTTTTAGGATGTGTGTGGTGACTTGTGCAAGCTTGCAAAGAGAGGCACCCGGTAAATCTGTTTTCAGGGACTTAGTAGTTTTCACTAAGTCTGGGATTATTTAGTTCATGATGCCATATGTTCATGCTGTTTCCTAGTGATCCGTGCCTCTTTTGAGGATGATTAGTAAAGGAGTTTTGTTAATCTTGTTATGATCTATCCATCCATGTCTTTACTTGCAATTATGGAGCACCCTAGCCTGAGTCAGTCGAGCTCTACTTTTGCTTCGTTGTGAATCTGGGCAGACGTCAACTTGTTTGCGATTTTGCCGGTGTTATTGTAGTTGATCCGTGCATGCTATGCCATTGTTCTTGCCATGTCTAGCTAGCATTTTGTGCCTTCTTAATGGATGTATGCTTTCCTTGCCATGACTTGCACCGTAGTGAGTGCATCGAGCTCGTTTACATGCCTTCGTGAGTTATTTTTCAGCATGTCTCAGTTTTCACTAAGTCTGAAAACTGATTGTGTTTTAGCTATGTTCGTGTGCTTGTTAGTATATTTTGTGATCCCTTTTGGCCCCATGTCACTTATGGTCTTTTGTTAAGCTTGTTGAGTAGCTCCATTCCATGTTCTTCTTTGTCCTAATCAGGTCATGTATCATGTTGTTTTGTTGCTCCGAAGAGGGCTTCATGATCTGAGATTTCAGACAAGTGTTAATTTCACTAAGTCTGAAATCTGTTTTGCATTTGCGTTTTTGCCATGCTTGTTTGAACCTCATAATGGATGAATTGGCCGTGGCTCAGTGCTAGTCTTTTGTTAAGCATCTTGAATGCTTCCCTGCCATGTATTTTTTGTCATTTTTGAGTGCTGTAGCATGTTCATTTCATTGCATTTAGATGCCTACTTGCTGTAAATCGTAGACCGGTGCAAATATTGAAACGCTTGCCATTTCCAAACCGTAACTCTGATTCCGGCGTTCTTTATATCGTTTTCAAGCGATTTCATCCCATCTTTCCAAGTTGAGGCCAGGTTCATGCATTTCCTGTCATATCTTGCATATGCATCCCGCATCGCATCCCGCATAGCATACCATCATTGCATCTTATTGTTTGAGCTTGCACGTGGTTGATTGTATCCTTGTTGCTTGTTTGTCTTGTTTGGGTAGAGCCGGGAGACGAGTTCGTTAACGAGGAGCCCGTTGAGATTGCTTTTGAGGATCCAGTCAACTCTGACAGCTTTGCAGGCAAGATGATCATACCCTCGAAATCACTACTATCTTTGCTATGCTAGTTTGCTCGCTCTTTTGCTATGCCAATGCTACGATGCCTACCATTTTCTTGTCAGCCTCCCAATTGCCATGTCAAACCTCTAACCCACCATGTCCTAGCAAACCGTTGATTGGCTATGTTACCGCTTTGCTCAGCCCCTCTTATAGCGTTGCTAGTTGCAGGTGAAGATGAAGATTGTTCCATGTTGGACATTTATTTACTTGTTGGGATATCATTATATTGTTATGTTATCTTAATGCATCTATATACTTGGTAAAGGGTGGAAGGCTCGGCCTCTCGCCTAGTGTTTTGTTCCACTCTTGCTGCCCTAGTTTTCGTCATATCGGTGTTATGTTCCCGGATTTTGCGTTCCTTACGCGGTTGGGTTATAATGGGAACCCCTTGATAGTTCGCCTTGATTAAAGCTTTTCCAGCAATGCCCAACCTTGGTTTTACCATTTGCCACCTAGCCTCTTTTTCCCTTGGGTTTCCGGAGCCCGAGGGTCATCTTATTTAAACCCCCCGGGCTAGTGCTCCTCTGAGTGTTGGTCCAAACAGAGCCACTTGCAGCGCCACCTCGGGGCAACTCGAGGGTTGGTTTTAGTTGTACGTAGTGTTCATCTGAGTGTGCCCTGAGAAAGAGATATGTGCAGCTCCTATCGGGATTTGTCGGCACATTCGGGCGGTGTTGCTGGTCTTGTTTTAACCTGTCGAAATATCTTGTTGTACCGGGATACCGAGTCTGATCGGAATGTCTCGGGTGGAGGTCTATTCCTTCGTTGACCGTGAGAGCTTGTCATGGGCTAAGTTGGGACTCCCCTGCAGGGATTGAACTTTCGAAAGCCGTGCCCGCGGTTATGGGCAGATGGGAATTTGTTAATGTCCGGTTGTAGATAACTTGAACTTTAAATTAATTAAAATGAATCAACCGTGTGTGTTACTGTGATGGCCCCTTCTCGGCGGAGTCCGGGAAGTGGACACGGTGTTGGAGTAATGCTTGCGCAGGTTGTTCCTCTAGATTCTCGCTCGCGCTTTGCCTCCTCTTCTCGCTCTCTTTTGCGTATAAGTTAGCCACCATATATGCTAGTCGCTTGCTGCAGCTCCACATATACTTGCCTTATCCTTCCTATAAGCTTAAATAGTTTTGATCGCGAGGGTGCGAGATTGCTGAGTCCCTGTGGCTCACAGATACTATAACTCCAGATGCAGGTCCAGGTGATTCCGCTCCAGGTGACGAGTACGAGCTCAAGTGGGAGTTCGACGAGGATTCTCAGCGTTACTATGTGTCTTTTCCTGATGATCAGTAGTGGTGCCTAGTTGGGGTTTGATCGGGACCGTGTCGCATGTTGGGTTATTTTCCATTTTGGCGCCGTAGTCGGGCCATGAGTGTTTTGAATGATGTATGTTATTTATGTACTTTGATGTGACGTGGCGAGTGTAAGCCAACTATGTATCTCCCCTTTTGTTCTATATATATTACATGGGATGTTGTGATGATTGCCTAACTTGCGACATTGCTTTCAATGCGGTTATGTCTCTAAGTCGTGCCTCGACATGTGGGAGCTATAGCTGCATCGAGGGCGTTACAAGTTGGTATCAGAGCCTTCCCCGACCTTAGGAGTCCCATTGCTTGATCGTTTTTAGCAGCCGAGTTGTGTCTAGAAAAATGTTTTGAGTCATTTAGGAATTATATATCGGAGAGCTTAGGAATTCTTTTTTACTTCCCAGTCTCCTCATCGCTCTGGTAAGGCATCCTGACGTATAGTTTTGACTCTTCTCTTCTCAAATTTGACTAAATTTTTTTTTAGGATCACGCGAGTATCTTGGAATCGTTTCGATGGTTTTATGATGAGAACATTGTCTTGGTGCCTCCTGTCAGGGGTTTAGTGGAAGTGTCCCGGGGAGTTGAGCTCTGAGGTGTTTCCATCATAATTTTATCGTTGCAATTCTGGAATACTTGAGATATGTTCGCCGACATCGAAAATCTCTTTTATGCAGTTCGTTGGTGAGATAACCTTGATGCCACCCAGTACTGGGGCGGGAGTTCGGGAGTATCGCCATAACTTGTATAACGGATTCTTTTCGAAGGTTGAGGTAGATGGTTTCCGAAGGTTTCTTGGTTATGTGTTGAAGGATGGATACAGCTGGATGTAGGATTTGCTAGTTTGGGTGAGATATTATGCTTCCCCTGTATCCCCAACACCTGATTGCATAACCGGAAAATTTTGGGAGTTTCATAGGTGGGAATTCTCGTAGCTCTAGTTCTTCTTCCACGGATATTGGTTTGAGATTGGGATTTCTTACCGATTATTCGTTCTTGAGCCGTACCTTGTTGATTTATTTATCTACCTTCATTCTACGTGACTTCGCAATTTTTGGATATGTGACTACTTCAAGAGAAATGCATTCGTTCATTTTGTTCGAATGTGAAGACTTTATGTTGCAATTTTCATTCCGTTGGTTTCAGCTTCATTTGTCTACCTATGTGCTAATGGTGGTCAACCTCTTCAGGATGGCTCCTCCAACGCGCTTGACTCTGAATTCTGATCCGCCACCACCTCCACCTCCTCCGGAGGCATGGCAAGCTGTGATGGCCGCAACTAATGCAAACACACAGTTGATCATGCAAATTATCCAAGAGCGCAATCAAGGCAGTCAAGGGAATCAAGGCAACAATCAGCATCATTTTGCTACACTGAACCAGTTCCTTGCTAATGGGCCAAAGACGTTCAGCAATTGTGTTGAGGCATCCGATGCTGACGATTGGCTTGTGGATCTGGGTAAGCATTTTGAATGCAGCAACGTCAGGCCTGAAGATTTCGTCAAGTTCGCTTCCTTCCAACTCAAAGATCAAGCTGCAGAATGGTTCCAGCAGTACAAGGATTCCATAGGTGGACGTCTGATCACTTGGGATGATTTCCATCGAGATTTCCGAGCTCATCATATTCCGCAAAGTGTGGTTGAAAGTAAGCGTGAGGAATTCCGCAATCTAAAGCAAGGCTCTTTGTCTGTCTATGACTACAACGAGTTGTTCCAGAAGCTCGCCCGCTTTGCCAAGCAGGACGTACCTGATGAGAAGAGCATGATATACCAGTTCAGGGGTGGTCTCAGAGAAGAAATTCAGCTCGCTCTTGTCCTCTTTGAGCCGTTGAGATACGATGAGTTCTACAACATGGCACTGAAGCAAGAGGCTGCTCAGTTGAGGTGTGATGCTTCCAAGAAGCGAGTCAGAGATGCTACTCCTTCTTCCTCTACTCAAGTGGCCAAGCAGCAGAAGTTTTGGCTTCCTCCTCATCCGTTCCGTCAGCCGTATCAGTAGAAGAGCAAAGGTGGCAGTGGTTCTTCCCACCCACCCAACCCTGGCTTTCAGAACAAGTCTTCGTCTCAACCTCCAAGATCGAGTGCTCCGTACCACCGTCCGCTTTCAGAGGTCACCTGCAACAAGTGCCAACAAAAGGGTCACTATGCCAACAAGTGTTTCAACCAGAGGCGTCTTCCTCCTCCTCCTCCTCCCGTGAGATCGGCAAGTACAACTGTGGTCAAGCATAACCCCAAACATGCCAAGGTCAACTTGCTGAATGCAGCTCAGGCAGAGGACTCGCCAGATGTGATCATGGGTAACCTTCCTGTTAACGATATTCCTGCAAGAGTTCTTTTTGACACTGGTGCATCGCTTTCTTTTATTTCAACTCCATTTGTGGCCAAGCATGATTTTGTGACCGAAAGGATTCCTATTCCATTGAAGATTATGTCTCCGGGCAAGCAAATGACTTCTAACAATTGCGTCCCGGATGTCTCTATCACATTGGGTGATTACAAGTTTCTCTCTTCTCCAGTGGTTCTTGGTAACTCAGATATTGATCTTATTCTCGGAATGGATTGGCTTTCTAAGCACAAGGCTCAGCTTGATTGTGCAGCCAGGCAGATTCAATTGACTCATTCATCTGAGGATGTAATTGTCTTTGCCGCTCGTGATGATACCATTCGTCTGTTTTCTCTCAATGATAAGGGTGAACTAGATGCTATCTCGCAAATTCCAGTCGTTTGCGAATATCAAGACGTCTTTCCAGAAGAGCTCCCAGGAATGCCTCCGCACCGGCCAGTTGAATTCGTTATTGATCTTGAGCCTGGTACGGAACCTGTGTGCAAACGTCCTTACAAGCTCGGACCTGAAGAGTTGAAGGAGCTGAAGAAGCAACTCGATGAGCAAGAGAGAATGGGTCTCATCCGGCCTAGTTCTTCTCTGTGGGGTTGTGGTGTTCTTTTTGTGAAGAAGAAGGATGGTTCGGAACGACTTTGTGTTGATTACCGCCCATTGAACAAGAAGACCATCAAGAACAAATACCCACTTCCCAACATCAATGAGCTGTTCGAACAACTCAAAGGTGCTCAAGTATTCTCCAAGCTTGATATCCGTATGGGTTATCATCAGATTCGTATTCGTGAACAAGATATTCCCAAGACGGCTTTCAGGACAAGCTTTGGTTCATATGAATACACTGTCATGTCTTTTGGCCTCGTCAACGCTCCTCCGACGTTCTCCCGCATGATGAACTTCATCTTCATCTTCAACGCCTACACCAATGACTTCGTTTTGGTCTTTCTCAACGACATTCTGGTTTTCTCGAAGAACAAGGAAGATCATGCCAAGCACTTGCGTTTGGTTCTCGATAAGCTCAGGGAACATCAGTTCTACGCCAAGTTCTCCAAGTGTGAATTTTGGCTCGATGAGGTTCTTTATCTTGGTCATATCATCTCTGCCAAGGGCATTGCCGTGAATCCTGAGAAGGTCTCTGCAATTGTGAATTGGGAACCTCCTCAGAATGTGAAGCAACTCCGCAGTTTCCTCGGTCTCGCAAGCTATTGCCGAAGATTCGTTGAAAACTTTTCTAAGATCGCGAAGCCTCTCTCAAATCTTCTTCAGAAGCACGTCAAGTACGTTTGGTCTCCGGAGTGTGATATTGCTGTCAACACATTGAAAGAGAAGTTGATCTCTGCTCCAGTTTTGACTCCGCCCGATGAATCCAAGCTGTAAGAGGTCTTTTGTGATGCCTCTCTCCAAGGTCTTGGCGCAGTTTTGATTCAAGAGAAGAAAGTTGTTGCTTATACCTCTCGCCAGTTGAAGCCTAATGAGAAGAACTACCCCACTCATGATCTCGAGTTGGCGGCAGTTGTGCATGCTCTTTTGACTTGGAGACATCTTCTATTGGGAAGAAAAGTGGACATTTTCACTGATCACAAGAGTCTCAAGTACATCTTCACTCAGCCTAATCTCAACCTCAGGCAAACTCGATGGGTCAAAATGATTCAAGAGTATAATCCGAGTATCGAGTATACTCCAGGCAAGGCCAATGTGATCGCTGACGCTTTGAGCAGGAAAGCGTATTGCAACAGTCTGATTCTTAAGCCTTATCAACCCGAGCTTTGTGAAGCTTTCCGCAAACTTAATCTTCAAGTTGTTCCTCAAGGTTTCCTCGCCAACCTTCAAGTCTCTCCTACCTTGGAAGACCAGATTCGCCAAGCCCAGCTTCTTGATGCTACGGTGAAAAAGGTGAAGATTGGGATTGCCAAGAGTCAGTCCAAGTACAAGTGCTACCGCCTTGATGACAAGGACACTCTCTTCTTCGAGGATTGAATTGTTGTACCCAAAGGTGACCTCCGTAAAGTGATCATGAACGAGGCTCACAATTCTCTCCTCTCCATCCACCCTGGGAGTACGAAGATGTATCAGGACCTCAAGCAAGCTTATTGGTGGACTCGAATGAAGCGCGAGATCGCTCAATTCGTGAATGAATGTGATGTCTGCGGAAGAGTGAAGGCAGAACACCAAAGGCCAGCAGGTCTCCTCCAACCTCTTGCCATTCCAGAATGGAAGTTTGACCACATTGAAATGGACTTCGTGACTGGGTTTCCAAAGTCCAAGCGTGGCAATGATGCTATATTCGTTGTCATCGACAAGCTCACCAAAGTGGCTCATTTTCTGCCTACCAAAGAGTCGATCACTGCAGCTCAATTGGCGGAACTATATACCTCTCGTATTGTCTCTCTGCACGGTATTCCTCAAGTGATATCTTCAGACCGTGGCAGCATCTTTACCTCCAAGTTTTGGGATTCTTTTCTGAAGGCCACGGGCACCAACATCCGTTTCAGCATTGCTTTCCATCCTCAAACAAGCGGTCAAGTCGAGCGTGTCAACCAGATTCTTGAAGATATGCTCAGGGCTTGTGTGATCTCCTTCGGCATGAAGTGGGAGGATTGTCTTCCTTATGCTGAATTCTCCTGCAACAACAGTTTTCAAGCAAGTTCGGGCAAGGCCCCATTTGAAATTCTGTATGGCAGGAAGTGCCGTACCCCTCTCAACTGGTCCGAAACCGGTGAACTTCAGCTGCTGGGTAATGACTTAATCACAGAGGCAGAAGAAATGTGCAAAGTCATTCGTGATAACCTCAAAGCAGCCCAATCCCGTCAGAAGAGCTACTATGATAGTAAGCACCGTGATTTGGCTTTCGAGATCGGAGATCATGTTTACCTCCGCGTCTCTCCTATGAAAGGTACTCGTCGCTTCGGTATCAAAGGGAAGCTCGCCCCTAGATACGTGGGACCTTTCAAGATTGTCAGCAAGAGAGGCGACCTCGCCTATCAACTCGAGCTTCCTTCAAACTTTGCAAATGTTCATGATGTGTTCCATGTCTCTCAGCTTCGAAAGTGCTTCAAGACTCCTGACTGCACAGTCAATTTCGAGGACATTGAGCTCCAAGAAGATCTCTCCTATCGTGAGCACCCAGTTGCTATTCTTGAAGAGACTGAACGCAAGACTCGCAACAAGTCAATCAAATTCCTCAAAGTCAAGTGGTCACACCATTCCGACCGTGAAGCTACCTGGGAACATGAGGATCACCTCTGTTCTGAGTACCCGGCGTTCTTTCAGTCCTAGATCTCGGGACGAGATCCTTTCGTAGTGGTGGAGTGTTGTAACGCCCCAGATATAACTTTCCCAATTTGTACTCCAACTCTTGCCGTTTCCGGCGTTAGGTTATATTTATTTCTCGGGTTCGGGTCTTTGTCTCCGTGTGTTGTTTTCATTGTCATGCATCTCATATCATGTCATCATGTGCATTGCATTTGCATACGTGTTCATCTCATGCATTCGAGCATTTTCCCCGTTGTCCGTTTTGCATTCCGGCGCTTCGTTCTCCTCCGGTGGTCATTTCTAGCTTTCTTTCGTGTGTGGGGGTTAAACATTTCCGGATTGGACCGAGACTTGCCAAGCGGCCTTGGTTTACTACCGGTAGACCGCCTGTCAAGTTTCGTACCATTTGGACTTCGTTTGATACTCCAACGGTTAACCGAGGGACCGAAAAGGCCTCGTGTGTGTTGCAGCCCAACACCCCTCCAATTTTTCCCAAAACCCACCTAACTCTGCTCCATCATCTAGAGCGTTCGATCACGATCGCGTGGCCGAAAACCGCACCTCATTTGGACTCTCCTAGCTCCACTTATGCCTATATATAGCCCCCCCGTTTTCGGATCTCTTCTCCTCCCACGAAACCCTAACAAAAAAAATATCAGATCTCGGTCGCGCCGGACACGTCCGACCCCCCCGGACAAAAATCGCCGCCGCCTACCGGGGCGCGCCACGTGGCGCGGGTGCCCCACTTCGCCGCCTCTGGCCCGCCTGGCCCGCGTTGGGCCCCCGAGGCCCGGGCCACCGCCGCCGCCGCCCGGGACCTCGTCCCCGACGCCGATCCGCCCCGCCGCCGCGCCGCACCACTGCGCCATCGCCGCCTTCGGCCGCCACGCCACCACCTCGCCTCGCCGCCCGAAGCCGCCGGGACCCTGCCGCCACCTCGCCTCGTCGCCCGGCGCCGCTCCGCCGCCGCCCATCGCCTCGGCCTCGCCGGATCCGGCCCGGCCCCGCCGTCCTCCTCTTCCTCCGCCTCGACGCCGGCCATCCTCGGCTTCCGTGCTCCGGTGAACAGTGCGCGCCGGCGAGCCTCGGGAAGCATGCAGATCTGAGATCTGAAATTTGACGGTTGACTTTTCTCCTCCAAACCCTAATTTTCGAGCAAACTTTGACCGACCATATCTCCGCATCCCTAGCTCCGATTTGGACAAATAATATATCAAAATGTTCGTCTCGACGAGTACATAATTTCATTCCATTGCATCATTTTCATTTGAGTGAATCTTGATGCCCGAAATGCTGTTAGAAGGAGGCTTCGTGAGTTAATTGGCAGATCTGCTAGTTCATCTTAGACTTTTGTCATTTTTGCCATGATTGTTGTGTGCATGATATGTCTGTGAGTCCTTCATATGTTTTGTTAAGCATCTTGTTATCTTTCCAGAGGTGCAACCCAAGCATTTTTAGGATGTGTGTGGTGACTTGTGCAAGCTTGCAAAGAGAGGCACCCGGTAAATCTGTTTTCAAGGACTTAGTAGTTTTCACCAAGTCTGGGATTATTTAGTTCATGATGCCATATGTTCATGCTGTTTCCTAGTGATCTGTGCCTCTTTTGAGGATGATCAGTAAAGGGGTTTTGTTAATCTTGTTATGATCTATCCATACATGTATTTACTTGCAATTATGGAGCACCCTAGCCTGAGTCAGTCGAGCTCTACTTTTGCTTCGTTGTGAATCTGGGCAGACGTCAACTTGTTTGCGATTTTGCCGGTGTTATTGTAGTTGATCCGTGCATGCTATGCCATTGTTCTTGCCATGTCTAGCTAGCATTTTGTGCCTTCTTAATGGATGTATGCTTGCCTTGCCATGACTTGCACCGTAGTGAGTGCATCGAGCTCGTTTACATGCCTTCGTGAGTTATTTTTCAGCATGTCTCAGTTTTCACTAAGTCTGAAAACTGATTGTGTTTTAGCTATGTTCGTGTGCTTGTTAGTATATTTTGTGATCCCTTTTGGCCCCAGGTCACTTATGGTATTTTGTTAAGCTTGTTGAGTAGCTCCATTCCATGTTCTTCTTTGTCCTAATCAGGTCATGTATCATGTTGTTTTGTTGCTCCGAAGAGGGCTTCATGATCTGGGATTTCAGACAAGTGTTAATTTCACTAAGTCTGAAATCTGTTTTGCATTTGCGTTTTTGCCATGCTTGTTTGAACCTCATAATGGATGAATTGGCCGTGGCTCAGTGCTAGTCTTTTGTTAATCATCTTGAATGCTTCCCTGCCATGTATTTTTTGTCATTTTTGAGTGCTTTTGCATGTTCATTTCATTGCATTTAGATGCCTACTTGCTGTAAATCGTAGACCGGTGCAAATATTGAAACGCTTGCCATTTCCAAACCGTAACTCCGATTCCGGCGTTCTTTATATCGTTTTCAAGCGATTTCATCCCATCTTTCCAAGTTGAGGCCAGGTTCATGCATTTCCTGTCATATCTTGCATATGCATCCCGCATCGCATCCCGCATAGCATACCATCATTGTATCTTATTGTTTGAGCTTGCATGTGGTTGATTGTATCCTTGTTGCTTGTTTGTCTTGTTTGGGTAGAGCCGGGAGACGAGTTCGTTAATGAGGAGCCCGTTGAGATTGCTTTTGAGGATCCAGTCAACTCTGACAGCTTTGCAGGCAAGATGATCATACCCTCGAAATCACTACTATCTTTGCTATGCTAGTTTGCTCGCTCTTTTGCTATGCTAATGCTACGATGCCTACCATTTGCTTGTCAGCCTCCCAATTGCCATGTCAAACCTCTAACCCACCATGTCCTAGCAAACCGTTGATTGGCTATGTTACCGCTTTGCTCAGCCCCTCTTATAGCGTTGCTAGTTGCAGGTGAAGGTTGGAGCCGTTCCTTGTTGGGACATTTATTTACTTGTTGGGATATCATTATATTGTTATGTTATCTTAATGCATCTATATACTTGGTAAAGGGTGGAAGGCTCGGCCTCTCGCCTAGTGTTTTGTTCCACTCTTGCTGCCCTAGTTTTCGTCATATCGGTGTTATGTTCCCGGATTTTGCGTTCCTTACGCGGTTGGGTTATAATGGGAACCCCTTGATAGTTCGCCTTGATTAAAGCTTTTCCAGCAATGCCCAACCTTGGTTTTACCATTTGCCACCTAGCCTCTTTTTCCCTTGGGTTTCCGGAGCCCGAGGGTCATCTTATTTAAACCCCCCGGGCCAGTGCTCCTCTGAGTGTTGGTCCAAACAGAGCCACTTGCAGCGCCACCTCGGGGCAACTCGAGGGTTGGTTTTAGTTGTACGTAGTGTTCATCTGAGTGTGCCCTGAGAAAGAGATATGTGCAGCTCCTATCGGGATTTGTCGGCACATTCGGGCGGTGTTGCTGGTCTTGTTTTAACCTGTCGAAATATCTTGTTGTACCGGGATACCGAGTCTGATCGGAATGTCTCAGGTGGAGGTCTATTCCTTCGTTGACCGTGAGAGCTTGTCATGGGCTAAGTTGGGACTCCCCTGCAGGGATTGAAATTTCGAAAGCCGTGCCCGCGGTTATGGGCAGATGGGAATTTGTTAATGTCCGGTTGTAGATAACTTGAACTTTAAATTAATTAAAATGAATCAACCGTGTGTGTTACCGTGATGGCCCCTTCTCGGCGGAGTCTGGGAAGTGGACACGGTGTTGGAGTAATGCTTGCGCAGGTTGTTCCTCTAGATTCTCGCTCGCGCTTTGCCTCCTCTTCTCGCTCTCTTTTGCGTATAAGTTAGCCACCGTATATGCTAGTCGCTTGCTGCAGCTCCACATATACTTGCCTTATCCTTCCTATAAGCTTAAATAGTTTTGATCGCGAGGGTGCGAGATTGCTGAGTCCCTGTGGCTCACAGATACTATAACTCCAGATGCAGGTCTAGGTGATTCCGCTCCATGTGACGATTACGAGCTCAAGTGGGAGTTCGACGAGGATTCTCAGCGTTACTATGTGTCTTTTCCTGATGATCAGTAGTGGTGCCTAGTTGGGGTTTGATCGGGACCGTGTCGCATGTTGGGTTATTTTCCATTTTGGCGCCGTAGTCGGGCCATGAGTGTTTTGAATGATGTATGTTATTTATGTACTTTGATGTGACGTGGCGAGTGTAAGCCAACTATGTATCTCCCCTTTTGTTCTATATATATTACATGGGATGTTGTGATGATTGCCTAACTTGCGACATTGCTTTCAATGCGGTTATGTCTCTAAGTCGTGCCTCGACACGTGGGAGCTATAGCCGCATCGTGGGCGTTACAGGGGCCCACTTTCTAATCCATGCCATGCCAATCATTGAGCTTTTCCTGAAATATTTATCTTCAAGTAGCTTTAGCTCAATGAGCTATATGTTGTTAGGTATTACCAAAACCACCCAGGGATAGTTGCACTTTCACACCACAGTCCTGGGAAGCGAGAAGAATCTAAAGGAGGCAGAGAAGAAGAAGACCGCCGTGATCCAGGTTTGCGTGCATGACTTATGCTTGGTCTACCACATATGCCATGGCGACATTGAGTGCGAGGAATTTAAGAAGTTCCTCAATGGAGGTCGAGTCAAATTCGTTACTGTAGACTTTAGGGACGACAAGGAAATCCTGGGTCAGATAGGCCTCGTTGTAGGAAACCACTTCGACCTCCAGAAGGAAGGGCTGGTGCCCTCCTGTGATCAGCCTTCAATGCTGACCCTGGCAGGAGTAATGGTTCATCCTTCATACGGTACACTGAAGAAACCTCCGTTCAAGTTTCATCATGCATGGGAGTGGAATGTACTAGATATAGACCACATCCACTACACTGCAATGGATGGCTACCTTTGTTTCAATATCTACAAGGGTTGGATGAAGAGCAAGAGCCAAGTGTGTGGTTCAAGCAAAGAAGTATCACCCAAGAGGAAGAGGGACATGGACGAAGTCGAGCACGTGGACGAGGACTCCAAGTAAGGTGGCAGTATCGTTGCTCATGGTGGTTCTAATGTAGTTTCTACTGGATTACTTGCTTAGTTTAATTTCAGGTGTGCTTAGTTTTATTTGAGGGGTGTGTTGTGCTAAGCTCCCAGCAGAACTATGTTATGTTCCTTCTCGTTACTTTAACTCTTCAGTACGTACTACATACTAGCATTTCTTACAGTTCATCTTTTAGTTGGTATAGTACTACCACTCATTTCTTCACATTATATACGTACAATATATATGGCCAACATCATATAGCCAGCAGTTTAGTTGTCAAAGAATTTCAGGGTGCTTAGTTTTATTTGAGGGGTGTGTTGTGCTGGACACCATTATTGTGACTCAAATCTCTCTGGCCATTTTATAATGACATAAATATTGATGGACCAACATGCCAGCTCTCCCTCTATCTCACTACAGTAAAATAAAGTGTGGGGCCTACTTGATCCCAACAGCGTTCTTATTTTCCTGTAAAATTATTCACTTGGTTAGTCCTGACAAGCGGGGCCACACTTATCATTGTGAGAATCGTCTTATTTTTGTCATATAATATGGTCAATGGGGTTGACGTGAAAATAACAATGTCTAATGGCATTTTTGAGCGAACATCTAAGTTAACAATGGCATTTTTGAGATATCTAATTGCATTTTGAGCAGGCATCTCACGTATAGACGTCATTTTTCAGTAGTTGTAACTTCTAATGGCAAAACTGAGTAGTGATACACAACTAGTGGCATAAATAATAAGAACCCAAGAATTAAATAGGTATGCTAATTTCTTTAATATAATTTGCTGCCCCATTTAAGCACGTACTAGCTTTTTAATAGTACTATATGCATAATTTGCCGACGAGCGCTCTCTATATGTACCACCTTTTTTCTTTAATTTCACCTTGTTAGTTTTGCTCCATGGCGCAATCCATCGATACTACTACTGTACAAAAGTATATATTTTTAAAAGGCTAGAGGGCGGGGCAGTCTAGCTTGGTAAGTTTGAAGAGAGGCGAGGGCCTTTGTGATTTGACGGCTCATTACTGCTGGAAGGCGGGGCCTTGTGATTTGACTGCTTGTATAAATGTGCCGACGACCTGAGGAGGAGCAAAGAACCGTGCGGTATACTCAAGTTTTCCACTAGAGTAGTATGACAGAGGAGCACGAAACACGACAGCCCAGTGCCATATGGCGATAAAAAATGATCTAATTTGCTAGTCATATCATTGGTAGCATTGTTCTATTCATGCCTCGCAGAGAACGTGACACGTGTGGCAAAACACCCGAAGCAAAAGAAGAAACACAGGAGCAAAAGAAGAAGGAAGATTATCACCCCCCAAAAAGAAGGAAGACACACACACAAGTCTGGGCGCTGCTCTCTACTACATGAAGGGTTGCTAGCCGCGAAGTCGTAACTGCTTCTTCATCGCCTCCACGACCTCCATCTCCTTGCGCGTCTTGTCCGCCATCTTCTTCATTTTGTCCATGACGCGGGATTTCTCGACGCGAGCCTTCATCATCTGTTCCACGGCCGCATTACGTACCTTGACAGCAGTCGGGTGCTCGATACGGAGCTTCGCCAACTCCTCCTTCTGTTCCATGATGAGGGCCTGCAGCATCTTCATTGAGGAACTACTATTCTCATGCAGCTTCTTCCAGCCGGCGTTCTCCTCCTTGAGGAGGTCGAGCTCATGGCAGAGCTTTGCCTTGTCCTCCTGAAGTTGCAGGATTTTGCCGGTTGCCTTCTTGTCTGGGGCAATGCTCTTCTTCAACAGCATCACCAAGCCGGCGGTCAACTCCCCCTGCTCATTGAGCTCAGCGGGCATGTCGTCGAGGCTCTCCTTCAGCAGCTCCACCAAGCCATGGATGAACTCCTTCTGCTTATTGAGGTGCTTATTGAGCTGATCGGGCATGCCGTCGAGGGATAACGACTCCAGCGCCGCCAGCTCGGCATGTTCGCCTCCGCGGCTAGGGCGCTCCTGGGAGCCATTGCCTTCCCATGAGAGATCTTTCGAGGTCTCTGCGTGGCGGCGAGCCCTCTCTTTTTTTCCGCAGCCTTGGTTGCCGCTCCCTTGTTACGAGTAGTTCTCGACCTAGAGCTATGCATACCGGCCATGGTAAGGACAGCTGAAGGACTTATGAGGAGGAAGGTAGAGTAATTTCGGTTAGGTAGTTCCCCTTTTTATAACCTAAGTACTAGCACTAGTACTAAAACCTACATAGTGGGAACACGTTCAGGTTTGGTATGTACTAGTAGGTGTGAGCAGGCTTGCACTTAATTGTAGCACTAGTACTTTGGGATGTGATGGGAAGAAGGTAAATATTAATTGATGGTTTTGGTTTCGAGGCCCGAAACGGCTCCCGATGAGTTTAGTGGAACATAAATTTCAAGTACTCTCTCCATCTCAGTTTACAATGCTTGCACATGTATCTAGGTCATCAATGTAACTTATATAAAATAAATTGTATAACATAAAGAATATATCATTAAAAAAGAAGATTTGAAGTTTTTAATGATATATTTTTCGTAATGTATGCCTCTTATTAAGTTGGTCACATTAACGACCTAGGCACATGTGCAAGACTTGTAAACTGAGATAGAGGGAGTACTACACTGCTCAAATGCGGTCGAACAAGTCAGTGATGTAACTGGTCGTACATGTCAGACCAAGCCGATGCATGTCCCTTCGGTGAGACGCGGGTCCGACCGATAGTCTGTTGGTGCGACCGATCGTAAAGTATTACGCGATGGAGACTTCTGGTTGTGGCTTCGGTTTATTGTCATGACCAAGCATTCTAAAACTAGTGATAAATCACTTACCATATTTTTCCAAACGACCAAGTATTTTCACAGGAATACAATACATATAGATGGAGTGATTGTCAAGGTTGCAAACCGACATGGCGTTGCAAGTTCACTGCAGCAACAACCGTGTAGCGACCCGACTCGGTAAGAGTCGAAGTCTCTGTGCTTATCGTGCTAGTCCCTAGATCGACTTGCTAGCACACACAGTACTCGATGAAATAACAGAAATAACACACATCTCTTTATTACATCGATAGTCCAGGAGCAATACATTTATTACAAAATAGGGCATAGAGCCAATAAGCAAATACCGCGGAAGCAAAGAAGTAAATGAGTCCAACTCCACGAGCAAGGTTGAGTGAAGAACATCCACCTATCGCACATTAATCCTCATCGGATATATCTGCAACGTGATAAGTTGCAGCCATATGGGTCAGTACATTGAATGTACTGCCAAGTACATCATAAGTGTAAGGTGTCGGATTTCGGGTTCCGGCAGACCCTTGAGGTTCGAACACTGGGGTGCACGCGGAGATCTCTCCACTACCGATCCACGTCCAATCTCCTCACGTGATCTAAGCTGGAAACAACGAACAACACAAGGGACACAAGGTTTATACTGGTTCGGGCCACCGTTGTGGTGTAATACCCTACTCTAGTGTGTGGTGTGGTGGATTGCCTCAGGGGCTGACGATGAACAGTACAAGGGAAGAACAGCCTCACGAGAGGTGTTCTTGAGCTGGTGCGATGAACTGCTTGGGTGAGTTCAGTCGCCTCTCTCTCTCTGCTGGGGTTCTATCAGATTGCTCCCCCTGTCTTTCCCCTGTCTCCCTACTCTGTGGTGGCAAGCTCTATTTATAGAGGCCCTGGGCCTCTCCCCAAATAATGAGCAGGAAGGGCGCCAACAATTGGCCATTTTGAAGGGGAACATCTGGTACAAGTTATCCTGACCAAAGGTGGTCTTCGGCTGCCAAAAGCACTGGTGATGACGCCGTCTTGGGCTCCACGGTGACCTCCGTCCTGCCGCTCTGCTGGTCTTGGTCTCATTGCACCGGAATGGCAACCTTTGCCCGATGCCTTGGCCTGTGCTTGTCCCCTTTGCACCAAAGGGGAAACAAGGACACTGCGCAGGCCGGCACCCGCCTGGTCTGGATCATCATTGCTTGCATCACGGGCTCCTCGCGAGGTACCCCTGCCTTGATCTCTCCGCCTCCTCGCGAGCCTGCCTGATGAGGCTGCCTCTGAGGAAGCTTTCTGTCGTCCGCCCCGCGAGGCTTGGCCGCTCGCGAGGGTCTTGAGCTTGAGCTGATGAAGATGGGCCGCGCTGGGCCCCCACTTGAGCCACGCCACAGGCCGCAAGTAGGCAAGTCTAGGGACCCCCGTTCCCAGAACGCCGATAGTAGCCCCCGAGCCCAAGGCGCGCCCGGGCTTGGCCTAGCAGGGAAGCGAAGGGGCAAGCGCGAAGCACCGCGGGCCCAAAAAGCCTGCGGCCTCAGGCGCCGCGTGGCGATTGATTGGACGTGGGCGTCTGCGCTTCCCCATGATGCCTTGTTGCGCGCCCGGCTAAGCGGACCCACAGTTGCACACAGTTGTTCCTCCTTTCCGCTGCTCGCTCACTTCCTACCTTTCCTTCCTCTTCGAGCTCCAGCCTCCGCCGCCAACCCAGCTCGAGTTCTTCCCTCTCTTCACCGCCATGGCGCCGACGAAGAAAGGAAGGGGAAAGAAGCCCGCGCCTTCGCCCCGCACACCTCCGGCGGCGGGCCCCGCCGTTGCTCGGTCGATCATACTCAATCCAGATGCTTTGAACAAGGTCCGCTCCGCCCTTGCCACGATCTTCAATGAGTGCGGCAGGACCACAGTCTGGCCTGCATCCCATGCCTCCCTTGATAGGATCGTCACGGAGGTCCGATTCTTAGCCGATGCCCTATGGGCGGGTCTAGTTCCCCCCTTTTCCACCTTCTTCAATGCGGTGCTCTCCCATTATCAGATTCGCATGATGCACCTCGGGCCGGAGTCCATTACCCTTCTGGCTGCCTTTGCTTTTGTTTGCAAGGCGATGATAGGCATTCCTCCTTCCGTTACCCTGCTGCGCCACTTCTTTTCCTTGCGCCTGAGTGACCCCACTCAGTGCTCAGGGTGTGTGAGCTTCTTCGCCGTGCCAGAGACGACCGCTTCAGGGATCGACTTTGGCCTTCCTTCTCCTGAGGCCAGGTTTAGAGAGCAGTGGCTGTACGTGGACGTCGGAGTGCCCAATCCTTTGCTCTCGCACCCGACCTCGCCTGCTGTTCCCAACCCAGGCTGGGATCATGAGGTGCTCGCGAGCCCCCGGCTCGCCTTCGTCTGGCGCCGCTTTCAGAGTTTGAGGGCGTTCAATGTGTCATTGCCCAAGGTGGTGAAGGAGTTCCTCCAATGTCGCATTGCTCCTCTCCAACGCCACTCTCGCCGGATGTGGGACTTTGCGGGGCATAGAGACTGCATGCGGCTTCAGGAGGAGGACTTGGCGCCTGAAGTGCTGCGGGCGGTGCTCAGGGTCTTGACCGGCGATCCTTCCCCAGGCAGCCTTCAGAGCAATGGTGTCCTCTTGTATCTTTGCTCTGGTAGGGCCGATTTTGTGAGGCAGATGCCCAGCTTCGACGAGTGGGGACTGCGCCCGGCTGGCCTGGCGGGGTCCCACGAGAACCCAGCCGTCGTGGTTGCTTCCCCTACCGCCCACAGCGGTCCTTCCTCGGTCGACAGGGCGGGGAGACAAGAACCGGTGGGAGTTGAGGCGACCGATGTCGAGGTGCCGATGCCGCGAGAAGCCTCGAAGGCGGCGTCTCCCGAGGCCCGCCCTGGAGCGGCGGCAGGTGCGGAGTCGCGGCCTGTGGTTCCTGAGGCCGGGGCTCCCGAGGCCCCAGCCGTTCCTCGTGAGGCGACGCCCGACGGCGCCCCCCAGGCTGACTCCTCCAGCGCTGATTATCTTGACACCTCTTCCGCACCAGAGGCCGACCCCTGCGCCGAGCGCTTAGGTCGGTTCCACATAGACTTCGAGGCCCTCAGCAAGAGGAAGGAGGCCTTGGGTGGCAACGACCGCCCTTGCCGCTTGTTGAAGCACAGGAAGTACTTTGCCATGGACGAGTACGTCTTCTTCTTTCCTTGCTCATTTACTTTGCTATCCCTGCGACTGATTGTGGCCCTTTCAGGCCCTGCCCCGCGAAACTCGCCGAGTCAGCCCGAGAGCCATCCCCCCAAGCTTCGCCTTCTCCGCTGGCCCTGGGCTCGCCGAGCTCGAGCAGCACCCCTGCCGGCAGACTGGTTGGTGGAGTGGTCTGTTCCATAGGGCACCTCGAGCCTGCGCACCCGCTGTCCTTTCTTCATGAGTCCTCCTGGGCACATCCGGCTTGCCCCGTGCTCCTCCTCTGATCATAGATGGTGAATGGCTGAAGTCTGTCTTTGGCTCCTCCTCTGTGGGTGGACCGACGCCAGGCCGGATTCCCAGAGAGGTCCGTTCGGCGATGGCTAGGGTGCCAGCCCCCAGCCCCACGCCGGGAGGGGGCTTGCCGCCTCGGGGCCCTCCACATGCTCCGGTGGAAGAGGGTGATGCGAAAGACGTGCTTAGGAGCGCTCGGGAGCGACGCGCCCTTCACGAAGAGTTCCTCCAGAGGGCGGCGGATGCAGTGAGCCGGATCGGGGCAGAGCTTGCTGATGAGGTTGTGCGCCTCGAGGCTGAAGGTTCGCGCCTTGCTGAGGAGAGGCGCAAACTAAAGGTAGCCGTCGCCCTCGCGCGTCACCAACGTGATCTCGACAATGCGAAGGCCGAAGCGTCGCTGGTAGCTTCGCGGGAGGCTTGCTCCCAGGTCGTCGAGGAGGCTCGGGAAGCAGACCGACGGTGCAAGGATGCGGAGGAGCGCGCATGGGAGCTCCAAGCCCGGAGCAACTCCCTGGAGCAGCAAGTGGAACTGCGCCAGGCAGCCCTTGAGTCGATGGAGGGGGCCTCTGTTGACCGGGCGGAGCTTCTGAAGCGCGAGGAGGCGCTGACACTGGAGGCCGCCGAGCGCAATCTTGACCTTGAGCGGTTGGAGACGAGGGAGCGCCTGGTGTCCCGGGCGGAGGATGACGTTGCCGCGCGCGAAGCCCGGGCCCAGGAAGAAGTCGATCGCCGCGTGGCGGAGGCTCGCTCGGCCTTTGAGCGTGAATACGAGATGAGGTTGGGGCTGATCAGGGCCAAGGCCGAGGGCAGGACCACAGTCCTCAGGGCCAAACTGGCCGAAGTGACGCGGCGTGTGGACTCCTCTGCAGCCGCCCTTAGCGCAGCACAGGCGGAGCTATCCTCTTCCCGGGCCGAGCAGCTTCTTCTCCAACAGAGGGTTGATGACGCCGAGGCCATCGCGCAGCGGAATGAGGACGAGATCCGTCGGCGGCGGGTTCTGGAGCATGAGCATGCCCCCATGCTTCAAACGCTCAGAGAGAGGGCCAACACAGCTTTGGGCAACATCTACGAGGCTGCCGCTAAGGAGCCGCACGAGGTCAGCTACGCTGGCAACCTCCAGTTTTTCACCGATGTGGTGACACTTCTGGAGAACCGCTCCGAGAGGTCCCATTGGCTTGTCGAAGAGAGGAGCCGAGCCTTGCTCAGGCGTGCCTTCTCCCGCGTATTTAGCTATCTGCTGGGCAGGGACCCCCACTTCGACTTCGACGCTGCCATCGCACCCGTGCCCATAGCCGTCCGGGGCGACCTGGCGCGATGGGTGGAGGACAACATGGACGCCCTCGTCAGGGCCTTTGAGTCAAAATGATGACGGCGTGGTCGTGGCTGCCAATGGAGGCGGCATTGTGGACGAGCCTGGCACTGACGGAGATGCTAGAGGCGGCGGCGACAATGTCAGCGACGCCAGCGATGCTTCCGAGGATGCCCCAGAAGACGCGGTGAGTGATATGTCCAACTGACCGCATGTCATTGCTATTTATCCTGCACGAAGAAGGTTCGGGCTTGGCCCTGAAGAATGTAAGAGCATTTTGGGAGGGGAAGCCCCTCATGTAAAGGTTTGCAATTAGTACCCTGGTAAGCATAACGTTGCGCGTGAACTTAGCCGCTGGCCTGGTGATGGGTCAGCTGACTTGTGTACCTTCCGACCCCGACGAGTCCCGAGCGGGCCTGCGGGGGCCGCCGCACCTCGGGTGTCTTCTGATTAACTTGTAGATTCCACGATGCAAACCTCCGGAAAGGGTATGGTAACAGCGGTCCTGGTTGTAAACGTGCCTGGCCCGGCCTGGCTCACGAGGGGCTTGCGAGGGGGGCAGCCGATGCTAACTTTGGATGCAAAGCCGAAACCAGAACGCGAGAGATTGCTCGAACGAGACTAAACACCCCTTCCCCCAAACACACGCAAGCATCGAGCTGAAATCCAACTTAAATCCAAATCGAGGAACTTTGTCAACAAGGAAAGGCAAAAGCAAAAGGCCGCGTCCGGCAACTAGTCTAGTCTTCGAGGTCTTCTCACCAGCGCGGAGCTAAGTGCTGCCACTGGGCGTGGGCGGGAGCACCCGAGGCCCGAGGGCGGCTCTCCGGAGACTCCGGGGCCTGTACAGCCCCACTCATTATTATGTGAGAGTGTCACGGGCGGCGAGCTTCACAGGCACTGGGCCTTCTTCATAGGTACCGACCTTGCTTCATATCGCCAGACGAGGGCCCCGCCTTGCGCCTCACTCTGCCGCCATCGACGGTGACTATAAACCAAGGACGACGCCAATGGGGCAGAGCGGTCACCAGCGGTTCCCCCGATGACCACGGGTCCCCTGCCGGGGGCAGGCCCTGGGGCACCTCCCCGGCAGAGGGCCTACCTCCTGAGAACGCCTTGCTCCGACCGCCGCGGGGACGAACCCGAATCTCGGCCCCTCTCCTGCAGCCGCCTGCGCCCTCCTCCTGAGGGGTACGAGGCTGCAGAATTGGGGTAGCCACCTGCTACGGCGACCTGTATCTCCTGCGACCCATGGTTAGCATAAGCTTGCTCCTGAGGGATGAGTGGTACCTGATAGTTGCCGCCGCCGGTGCAGTTGTCGAGGCTCTCCTGGGGTTCCTGAAAGAGCTCAGCTCCTGGCATCTCCTCACCCCAGCCTAGCCCGAGGAATGAGCCATGATCTTCTTCCAGTGCGCACCCCTGGTCCACCATGCAGGGCACATAAGCCTCTGGGGCCACCGCCCCGTGCGCCTCGCCGTAGCACCCCGTATGCCACGCAGCCTGGCTTGGAGTGCCGTCTTGGGGGTGATGGCGCGGCGGTCCGCCGAAGCTGAAGGCCGCGGCGTGCACCCCTTCGTTGGCCTGAGAAGAGGCCGGTGTGACTTGTCACCCTGTGCCGGCGGAGGTGTTGACGCTGAACGGGCCCCGGAGTCCGCTAGAAGTTGCGTGCGCGCGCACGACGCCGCCATACGGCCCGCCTTGGGTCTGGGGTGGCAGCTGGACACAAAAAGGAGGTGTTCCCGAGGCGGCGGCGTCCAGGAGCTCGGCCACTCGCTCCAGCAACACCTCGTGGCCGCCCTCCAACAGCCGGCACGTAGCAGCTCTCGGGCCACCGTGAGCACGACCCTGGAGTTCACTTGCTCCCGTCGGGTGTACGGCACCGTGGCCGCGGCGTGGTTTGAGGCCCTTGCTGCGGCCCGCACCTGCCATGGTGTGAGGGCAGGCGGCGTCTGGCCGCGTCGCCCGTGCCCCGCAGCGCCTTGTGGAGCGCGGGCTGCCTGAGGCGCAAGGTTGAGGTCGCCCTGGGCCGGTGACACGGCGTGGGCGGGCCATGCTGCCCAGCGGTCGGCGTTGGCAGCCGGGTCGCTTGACATCTGAACGGTGAGGCGACGGAACGTGATGCGGAGGAAGAAGGATTCCGGTGCACCCCTACCTGGCGCGCCAAATGTCGGATTTGGGGTTTCGGCAGACCCTTGAGGTTCGAACACTAGGGTGCGCATGGAGATCTCTCCCCTACCGATCCACGTCCAATCTCCTTGCGTGATCTAAGCTGGAAACAACGAACAACACAAGGGACATGAGGTTTATACTGGTTCGGGCCACCGTTGCGGTGTAATACCCTACTCCAGTGTGTGGTGTGGTGGATTGCCTCAGGGGCTGACGATGAACAGTACAAGGGAAGAACAGCCTCGCGAGAGGTTTTCTTGAGCTGGTGCGATGAACTGCTTGGGTGAGTTCAGTCGCCTCTCTCTCTCTGCTGGGGTTCTATCAGATCGCTCCTCCTGTCTTTCCCCTGTCTCCCTACTCTGTGGTGGCTAGCTCTATTTATAGAGGCCCTGGGCCTCTCCCCAAATAATGAGCGGGAAGGGCGCCAACAATTGGCCATTTTGAAGGGGAACATCTAGTACAAGTTATCCTGACCAAAGGTGGTCTTCGGCTGCCAAAAGCACTGGTGATGACGTCGTCTTGGGCTCCACGGTGACCTCCTTCCTGCCGCTCTGCTGGTCTTGGTCTCGTTGCACCGGAATGGTAACCTTTGCCCGATGCCTTGGCCTGTGCTTGCCCCCTTTGCACCAAAGGGGAAACAAGGACACTACGCAGGCCGGCGCCCGCCTGGTCTCGATCGTCATGGCTTGCGTCACAGGCTCCTCGCGAGGTACCCCTGCCTTGATCTCTCCGCCTCCTCGCGAGCCTGCCTGATGAGGCTGCCTCTGAGGAAGCTTTCTGTCGTTCGCCCCGCGAGGCTTGGCCCCTCACGAGGGTCTTGAGCTTAAGCTGATGAAGATGGGCCGCGCTGGGCCCCCACTTGAGCCACACCGCAGGCCACAGGTAGGCAAGTCTGGGGACCCCCGTTCCTAGAACGCCAACATAAGGAACCTACTTATACATGCAAATTGGCTGGTGGAAAGCTCTAAGTTTAGTTTTTTTTGCATAAAGCTAGTTTTTCCCTATTAGGAAAGATGTTATTCTACTACTACACATTTGCATAGGATGAGTTGGCAAACCCAACTCCATTCGCTCCCAAGTTTCATTTTAAACCCAACTGTTTAATTAAAGGTGAGGAGATCTCCCGGCATTTCCACTACTAGATGCTCAAGTTGTCCGTAACCGGGGACACGACTAATCGATTAGGTTGACACTCTGCAGAGGTTGCGCACTTTTCCCCACAAGACTCGACCACCTCCATGATCGGAAGATCGAGACATAGCCTTTCGAAAATGTTTCCCCTTAACCCATGGATAGGCCGGTACACCTACATCATTCTACATCTGCTAGCCCATCCCGGAAGGGGTCACACTAACTACTCACCTAAGCCAGAGCCCATATTGGCTTGTGGCTGCACACGTAAGCTTCTAGACATGGGAATACGATTGATCTCTTTGAGCCTGAGTGGACGGTCCACTAGTGGTGCACCACCATGGATTTCCCATGCGTGCCCCATTGTACTTCGCCGCAATTCCCATAAGTTTCCACCCAGGTAGTTCATTAATTAACTTAGGTCCTATTTACTACATTGTCACTCAAACTTTACAATGATCACTCCCCAATCCACGTCTACTTAGCATAGCAACATAATGTAAAACGATGGCGACAATGTTATATGGTTTAGACCTACCTCAACGAACTACTGGGTGAAAAGTATAGTCATGCGGCATCAGTTTCCTACCATGCAGTCCTACCGCAAAGAACTAAGTGCATAATAAAAACATAGGTAATGAAACATGATCAAGATGCAACTTGCCTTGGTACTGCTGGTTGAATTCTAAAAACTGATAATATTCTGCTTCGCACTCCGAGGAATCTATCACAAAGAAGGTAAACAAACATAAGCAAACATTCCAGAGAACCAAAAGAACAAGCATAGCAAAAAGTCTCGGAAAAACCAAATGAACATACAACAACACTAAGCTACTACAGAAATTCTAAGTGCAAAACAACATAGGCCTATGGTTCAAAGAGTGATATGTGAAAATATAGTGCATACTAGTAAAAATTTTAAAGGGCAGATTCTAGTGTGTGAAAATTATTGTTACAAAGGTCCAGGTGATAGGGTTTTGCTACGGTGACAACATGCAAAGGAATCAACTTAATTGGAGCTTCGGTTTGGGAGATATGGCCATTTGAAGTTCGAATTCGAATATGAATAAATTCAAATTTGAATCTGACAAAAGTTTGCAAAAAGTATACCACTGTATAGATCTAAACAATACGCAGAATTTGCTGCTGGTTTCATCGAGTTTGGATCTACGGTTTAAAAGTTATGGCTAATCTAAGATCAGGGACTAATCTGTTATAAAAGGGACTAAACAGTGAAGAAAAACTATCGCAAACAGGTCCCTAGCGCGTGGCAGATTCCTACTGGCCGAAAGGTGTTCGCCGCGTAGCATAAACATCGGACATTCACAATTTAACCAAAACGGCGGCGGCGGCTAATTTAAACAAAAACCGATCGGTCTTAAAAATAAAACCCGCGGTTAACAGCGTACCGGTTCGACTAAAAAAACAACCTAACCAATCTAATCTAAGCCGTTGATCTTTGATCAAACGAACCAGAGGAGGTGCGGCGGCTTACAACGGCTAGCGGCGTCGACGACGAGTAGAGGACAACGGCGCGACGTTGGTCGATGGCGGGGCAGCGGCTACGGCGGTCCTTGGCGTCGGGGAAGAAGACGGGGAGGTGCGGTGCATCGAGGGTGTCGCGAAGGTGGTGTCGGCGTGTGTCGGCGGCGTCCGAACGGGGCGGGGCGAAGACGGCAGCCTTCGGTGCTTCGGCGGCTCCGGCGTCGACGGTGCGGCGGCTCCGACGGGTCCTATGGGCAAAAATTGTGTCAAAAGGATGTGCCTCGACAGGCTAAGAAAATTTACAAAAAAGGAAGGGTCGGAGTGGTCTATGGGCGACGAAATGCTCCGGCGAGTTGCGCGGCTCCGGCGAGATGCGAACGGGCAGCACGGCGGCTGTGAGCGGCGTGGGAAGAAGCGGGACAACGAAGATGGAAGAGGGGTCCTGGCCTTTATATAGGCGAGGTCAGAGGGCACGGGAGCTGCGGATAAGCTCTATCCGAGCGCGAGGCGGCCGGCGGTTGCGGGCGGCGAGGCGCGGATGTTTATCCCGCACGGTGCGGGAGGTTGTGGATGGCCTGACGGGTGGGGCCCGCCTGGCAGCGGCAGCGAGAGGAGGCGAGCGAGGGCGGGCGCGGGCGGTCGACCGGGCGGAAGGCGTCGGGCGCTGGGGTGCTCGGGCGCTGGCCTTGGGCCAAAATGGCCAGCTGGGCAGGTCGGGCGCTTCTGGGCCAAACCCAGTTTCGGTCCAGGCTGCGTGCGCGCGTGTGTGTGTGTGTTTTTTTAACATGAGATTAAAGTGGCCCATAACTAATTCAAATGAATTAATAAAAACACCACAATAATTTCTAAAATAACTATACAATATTTAGAGCCTAATGAACATTTACTTAAGCACAAAACATTTTGAAAATAATTTCCTAATGCAATTAATGCACTTTTTGCAAATAAAATAAATACCAATAAACTCCCAAACATCAAATAATATTCAAAATAAAATTTTCCCACTCTTTTATATTTTGAGGAAGTCATCTTATCCCCTCTCATTTGTTTTTCTCGAGTGGAAAAATATTATTTGAATATATTAAAAACTCCAAAATGCAAACAAATATGACATTCATTGAATGATTCTATTAACATCCAAATTTAATAAAAATTGGAATGTTACAAACCTACCCCCTTAAGATGAATCTCGTCCTCGAGATTCGGGTTGGCCAGCAAAAAGGTGTGGGTGGTCCTGTCTAAGATCTTCCTCTCGTTCCCAAGTAGCTTCCTCCTCGGTGTGGTGACTCCACTGAACCTTGCAGAACTTGATGATCTTGGTACGAGTGATCCTCTCTGCAGTCTCAAGAATCTTAATAGGCTTCTCCTCATAAGTCAGATCATTCTCCAACTGAATTGCCTCCAGTGGCACTGTATCTCTCAAAGGAATGTCCGCCATCTCTGCATGACACTTCTTCAGCTGGGAAACATGAAACACATCATGAACTCCTGACAAAGCCTCTGGTAATTCCAACTGGTATGCAACCTCTCCTCTACGTTCTAGAACTTTGTATGGTCCCACAAATCATGGTGCTAACTTTCCTTTGACTCCAAATCTCTTAATACCTCGAAGTGGAGACACTCGAAGATATGCTCTATCCCCCACTTCACAGATCACTTCCTTGCGTTTAGCATCGGCATAACTTTTCTGCCTTGACTGGGCTATCTTAAGTCTGTCATGAATCAACTTGACCTTCTCCTTAGAATCCCTGATCAAATCAGGTCCAAACAATTTGCGATCTCCAACTCCATTCCACATCAAAGGTGTCCTGCATTTCCTTCCATACAATGCCTCAAAAGGGGCCATCTGCAAACTGGCTTGGTAGCTGTTGTTGTACGAGAACTCTGCGTAGGGTAAGTTATCATCCCAACTAGACCCATAGTCTAGCGCACAAGCTCTCAACATGTCCTCTAGAATCTGATTGACTCTCTCTGTCTGCCCATCAGTCTGTGGATGGAAGGCTGTACTGAACTCTAGCCTGGTACCCAAGGTTTCGTGTAACTGTTTCCAAAACTTTGAGGTAAACTGTGTCCCTCTATCTGATACGATGCTCCTTGGAACTCCATGCAGACATACGATCCTGGTCATATATATCTTTGCCAGCTTAGCACTTATATAGGTGGGCTTCACTGGAATGAAGTGAGCAACCTTGGTCAAACGATCAACTATCACCCAAATGGAATCATAACCTGAACGGGTCCTGGGTAACCCCATGATAAAGTCCATACCAAGTTTATCCCATTTCCAATCAGGTATCCGCAACGGCTGAAGTAATCCTGCTAGTTTCTGATGTTCTACCTTTACTCTTTGACATACATCACATATTGCCACATACTCGGCAATTTCTCTATTCATACCGGCCCACCAAAAACTTTCCTTCAAGTCCAAATACATCTTGGTGTTTCCTGGATGTATCGAATATGGTGAGTTGTGAGCCTCCTGAAGAATCAACTTCCTGATCTCCGGGTCATTGGGTACACAAATCTGTTGCTCAAACCATATGGTTCCATGTTCATCTTCACGGAATCCTTCTTCTTTCCCTTTGCTCATCATTTCTTTGATCTCAGCAATACCTTGGTCCAACTTCTGGGCTTCTCTGATTCTTCCCAACAAGGTGGGCTGTACCTTGAGTGCGGCAACATAACCTCTTGGAACTATTTCCAACTGTAGGTCTCTAAGCTCGTCACACAACTCCTGAGGTAAACCTCCTGCTATAAGGGTATTAACATAACTCTTACGGCTCAAAGCATCTGCCACAACATTGGCTTTTCCTGGATGATAATGCAGACTCATGTCATAATCCTTTATAAGTTCCAACCATCTCCTTTGCCTGAGATTCAATTCCTTCTGCGTGAAGATATACTTCAAACTCTTGTGATCCGTGTAAACATCACAACGATTTCCAATAAGATAGTGTCTCCATGTCTTGAGTGCATGCACTGCAGCTGTCAACTCCAAATCATGTGTGGCATAGTTCAACTCATGAGGTCGAAGTTGTCGTGAAGCATAAGCTACAACCTTCCCCTCTTGCATAAGAACACCTCCAAGTCCCTGACGTGAAGCATCACAATACACCTGAAAGTCCTTGTGTACGCCAGGCAGGATTAACACTGGGGCTGTGACCAAACGCTTCTTCAACTCTTGAAAGCTGGCTTCACACTCTTCAGTCCAAACGAACTTGGTGTCTTTTTTCAACAACGCTGTCATGGGCCTTGCAATCTTGGAGAAATTTTCAATAAATCTCCGGTAATATCTTGCAAGTCCAAGGAAACTACGAATCTCGCCAACTGTGGTGGGTGCATTCCATTCTGTGACCGACTCTACCTTGGTAGGGTCCACTGCAATCCCTTCACCTGACACTACATGTCCAAGAAATCCGACTTCCTTGAGCCAAAACTCACACTTGCTGAACTTGGCATAAAGTTGATGCTCTTTGAGCTTCTCCAAAACTAAGCGGAGATGTTCAGCGTGTTCCTCCTCATTATTGGAGTAAACCAATATGTCATCAATGAATACCACAACAAACTTATCTAAGAACTCCATGAATACTTTGTTCATCATGTTCATAAAATAGGCAGGGGCATTAGTCAAACCAAAGGACATGACTGTATACTCATAAAGCCCATACCTTGTGGTAAAAGCTGTCTTGGGTATATCCTTCTCATGGATCTTCAATTGGTGGTAACCCGATCGAAGATCGATCTTGGAGAAAACACTAGCTCCTTCTAGCTGGTCAAACAAGTCATTGATCATCGGCAGGGGATACTTGTTCTTGATGGTCACCTCATTCAAAGAGCGGTAATCCACACACATTCTCAAGGTTCCATCCTTTTTATTCACTAAGAGTACTGGGGCTCCCCAAGGTGATGAACTCAGGCGAATATACCCTTTCTCTAGCAACTCCTTAATCTGTTTCTTGACTTCCTCCAAATCATTGGCAGACATTCGATACAGCCTCTTGGAGATAGGCCCTATGCCTGGCAGCAACTCAATCAAAAACTCAATCTCCCGATCTGGCGGCATACCCGGTAACTCATCCGGAAATACATCGGGATAATCCTTCACCACTGGTACTTCTTCCTGGACAACTCCCGTAAGAGAGTTCACCTGAGTCCTCTTAGGCTTAAGCCTAGAGACATACTTGATCCTCTTCTTCTCTGGGGTGGTGAGAAAAATCGATCTACTAGCACAATCAATGTTTCCCTCATACTTGGACATCCAATCCATCGCTAGGATTACATCCAACCCTTGCGACTCTAGTATAATCATATCTGTGGGAAAAACATGTCCCCCTATGTTCAAAGGCAATTGGAAACATCCCTGACTAGCCATAGACTCGGCTCCTGGGGAACTCACTAGAATGGGTGAATTAAGAGCTATGGTAGGCAACTTATGTTTATCCACAAATCCCCTTGATATGAATGAATGCGATGCACCAGTGTCAAAAAGAATGAGTGCCAAAAATGAATTAACCAAGAACTTACCAATCACTGCGTCAGGCTGCTCATAAACCTCTTCCACATTGACATGATTCACATGCCCCTTAGTGAAAGGATTGGGCTTCTTGCCTCCAAAATTCCCATTGCCATTTCCATTTCCATTCTGCGCCTCAGGACACTCATTAGAGTAGTGATCTATCTTCATGCACTTGAAGCAGGTGATGTGACTCAGGTCCTTCTTCATCGGTGTGGAAGAATTGAAATGCTGCTGATTGCCATTTCCTCCATTACCATTGCCCTGCTTGTGACCATGGTGGTTGTGTCCATTTCCTCCATGATGAATGTGGCCTCCATGGTTATGGTGATTCCCTCCAAACTTGCTAGTGCCTGATCCCGAACTTCCTGAGTACGGGCTGTAGCGGGGTTTCTGTTGAACTCCAGAGTTATACTTCCCATGACCGTACTTCCTCTTACGATTCTCCATCTGCTGGTGCTTGCCTTCAAGAATGGTAGCCTTATCAACCAGCTCCTGATAGTCCGCAAATGTTGCCACAGTCAACTGAACTCCCAACTCATCGTTCAATCCCTCCAGAAACTTCTCTTGCTTGGCTGCATCAGTGGCCACGTCCTCTGGGGCGTAACGGGCCAACTTACTGAACTCATCAACATACTGAGATACCGTGCGTCCTCCCTGGCGCAAGCTGCGGAACTCCTTCTTCTTCAGACTCATGGCTCCAGCTAAGACATGAGCAGTGCGGAACGCCCACTGGAACTGAGCCCAAGTCACATTCTCCATGGGGTATGTGGTCGTGTAGTTCTCCCACCAAGCAGCTGCCGGCCCATCTAGCTGGTGGGCAGCAAACTTCACCTTCTCAGCATCATTGCATCCTACCATGGCTAGCTCCCTTCCTATCTTGCGGAGCCAGTCATCTGCGATGATCGGCTCCGTGCTGTTGGAGAACACGGGTGGGTTCAGCCTCAGAAAACGGGTAAGACTGTCAACCGGGGGTGACGGCGGTGGGTTGTTGTTGTTGTTGTTGTTGTTGTTGTTGTTGTTGTTGTTGTTGTTGTTGTTGTTGTTGTTGTTGTTGCTGCTGTTCTAGTTCTGGTTCTGGTTCTGAATGAGCATCTGCATAAGAGCATTCTGTTGCTGGATCAATTGCGTAAGCTCCGATGGAAAATTGAATCCGGGGTCACGTCTTGGAGGCATCTGATGGGTTTCAGAGTGGATGAGGAGTTAGAATAAAACAATGCCTAGTGAGTAAAATCACACTACCCATATGCACATGATAGCAATAAACTTCAAATCACTCCAATTCAATTTCAAACAAAGAGGTTCACACAAATAATCAAACCTAAGGTAAGCCATGTTTTCTCCCTCTCCTGGCTGACATAGGCACCATACGAGTGATCCTCCTGGATGTTTTCTCCCTCATCCAGCTTCTCCTCGGCAACCTCGAGCTCAAGCTTTAGGTTGTCGATCTTCTCCTGCAGTGCGTCCAGCTCTCCCTCGTGCTCGATGCGAGTGTCCTGGAGCTCCTCCTCTAGCTCGGCCTTGCGGGTCATGAGGTTCTTGATGACGACCATGTTGTCAGACAGCTCCAGCTCGATCATGCGAATGTGCTCCTCCATGTCCTGGATATGGGATGCTATCTTCTCGCCCTCTAGGGTACGCACCACATCTCCATTTGCGTCGCGGCGTCCGTACATCATGAAGGAGGTCCTCTTGAGGTATTCGTCATACACCTCTCAAATGCGTCCGAGAGCAATGTGAGCAGCAATACCCTTGCCCAAGCCCCATGTTGCGGTATCCACATGGAAATCAATGGGCTTGGTGTGGTTTCCGAGGATGCGTCCGGGGATATGAGCATCGATCCTCCAATGTGTCTCCTCGGGCAGGGTGGCTGTGAAGGTTCTAGTGAATGTGGGAAGCCCAATCTTCAGGTGCTTCGTGATCTTCACTAGCTGTCGTCCAAAGGGCATGGTCTCATCGGGCTGCTCGAATCAACAAGGGCGGATGACATCTACATTTTGAAAAAGAGAAGAAATTAGTATTGAAGCAGAGAAGGTACGAGACCAAAGGATATATATGGAAAATGAAAACTCTAGTTTTTATCCTATCGCTTTTCTCCATTTCTAGGGGTCGCGTCCTACAGTCAACCTGGCTCTGATACCATATTGTAGCGACCCGACTTGGTAAGAGTCGAAGTCTCTGTGTTTAGCGTGCTAGTCCCTGGATCGACTTGCTAGCACACACAGTACTCAATGAAATAACAGAAATAACACACATCTCTTTATTACATCGATAGTCCAGGAGTAATACATTTATTACAAAACAGGGCATAGAGCCAATTAGCAAATACCATGGAAGCAAAGAAGTAAATGGGTCCAACTCCACGAGCAAGGTTGAGTGAAGAACATCGACCTATCGCACCTTAATCCTCGTCGGATATATCTGCAACGTGATAAGTTGCAGCCATATGGGTCTGTACATTGAATGTACTGGCAAGTCACATCATAAGTGTAAGGAACCTACTTATACATGCAAATTGGCTGGTGGAAAGCTCTAAGTTTAGTTTTTTTTGCAAAAAGCTAGTTTTTCCCTATTAGGAAAGATGATATTCTACTACTACACATTTGCATAGGATGAGTTGGCAAACCCAACTCCATCCGCTCCCAAGTTTCATTTAAAACCCAACTGTTTAATTAAAGGTGAGGAGATCTCCCGGCATTTCCACTACTAGATGCTCAAGTTGTCCGTAACCGGGGACACGGCTAATCGATTAGGTTGACACTTTGCAGAGGTTGCGCACTTTTCCCCACAAGACTCGACCACCTCCATGATCGGGAGATCGAGACATAGCCTTTCGAAAATGTTTCCCCTTAACCCACGGATAGGCCGGTACACCTACATCATTCTACATCTGCTAGCCCATCCCGGAAGGGGTCACACTAGCTACTCAACTAAGCCAGAGCCCATATTGGCTTGTGGCTGCACACGTAAGCTTCTAGACATGGGAATACGATTGATATCTTTGAGCCTGAGCGGACGGTCCACTAGTGGTGCACCACCATGGATTTCCCATGCGTGCGCCACTGTACTTCGCCACCATTCCCACAAGTTTCCGCCCAGGTGGTTCATTAATGAACTTAGGTCCTATTTACTACATTGTCACTCAAACTTTACAATGATCACTCCCCAATCCACATCTACTTAGCGTAGCAACATAATGTAAAACGATGGCGACAATGTTATATGGTTCAGACCTACCTCAATGAACTACTGGGTGAAAAGCATAGTCATGCGGCATCAGTTTCCTACCATGCAGTCCTACTGCAAAGAACTAAGTGCATAATAAAAACATAGGTAATGAAACATGATCAAGATGCAACTTGCCTTGGTACTGCTGGTTGAATTCTAAAGACTGATAATATTCTGGTTCGCACTCCGGGCAATCTATCACAAAGAAGGTAAACAAACATAAGCAAACATTCCAGAGAACCAAAAGAACAAGCATAGCAAAAAGTCTCGAAAAAACCAAATGAACATACAACACACTAAGCTACTACAGAAATATTCTAAGTGCAAAACAACATAGGCCTATGGTTCAAAGAGTGATGTGAAAATATAGTGCATACTATGCATACTAGTAAAAATATTGAAGGGCAGATTCTATTGTGTGAAAATTATTGTGACAAAGGTCCAGGTGATAGGGTTTTGCTACGGTGACAACATGCAAAAGGAATCAACTTAATCGGAGCTTCGGTTTGGGAGATATGGCCATTTGAAGTTCGAATTCAAATATGAATAAATTCAAATTTGAATCTGAGAAAAGTTTGCAAAAAGTATACCACTGGATAGATCTAAACAATACGAGGAATTTGCCGCTGGTTTCATCGAGTTTGGATCTACGGTTTAAAAGTTATGGCTAATCTAAGATCAGGGACTAATCTGTTATAAAAGGGACTAAACAGTGAAGAAAAACTATCGCAAACAGGTACCTGGCGCGTGGCAGATTCCTACTGGCCGAAAGGTGTTCACCGCGTAGCTTAAACAGCGGACGTTCACAATTTAACCAAAACGGCGGCGATGGCTAATTTAAACAAAAGCTGATCGGTTTTAAAAATAAAACCCGCGGTTAACCGCGTACCGGTTCGACTAAAAATAACAACCTAACGAATCTAATCTAAGCCGTTGATCTTTGATCAAACGAACCAGAGGAGGTGCGGTGGCTTACAATGGCTGGCGGCGTCGACGACGAGCAGAGGATGGCGGCACAGCGTTGGTCGATGGTGGGGCAGCGGCTACGGCGGTCCTCGGCGTCGGGGAAGAAGGCGGGGAGGTGCGGCACATCGAGGGCGTCGCGAAGGTGGTGTCGGCGTGCGTCGGCGGCGTCCGAACGGGGCGGGGCAAAGACGGCGGCCTTCGGTGCTTCGACGGCTTTGGCATCGATGGTGCGGCGGCTCCGATGGGTCCTAGGGGCAAAAATCGTGTCAAAAGGATGCGCCTCGGCGGGCTAAGAAAATTTACAGAAAAGGAAGGGTCGGAGTGGTCTACGGGCGACGAAATGCTCCGGCGAGTTGCGCGGCTCTGGCGAGATGCGAACGGGCAGCGCGGCGGCTGTGAGCGGCGTGGGAAGAAGTGGGACGGCGAAGATGGAAGAGGGGGTCCTGGCCTTTATATAGGCGAGGTCAGAGGGCACGGGAGCTGCGGATAAGCTCTATCCGAGCGCGAGGCAGCCGGCGGTTGCGGGCGGCGAGGCGCGGATGTTTATCCCGCGCGGTGCGGGAGGTTGAGGACGGCCTGACGGGTGGGGCCCGCCTGGCAGCGACAGCGAGAGGAGGCGAGCGAGGGCAGGCGCGGGCGGTCGACCGGGCGGAAGGCATCGGGCGCTGGGGTGCTGGGGCGCTGGCCTTGGGCCAAAATGGCTAGCTGGGCCGGTCGGGCGCTCCTGGGCCGAACCCAGTTTCGGTCCAGCTGCGTGCGTGCGTGTGTGTTTTTTTAACAGGAGATTAAAGTGGCCCATAACTAATTCAAATGAATTAATAAAAACACCACAATAATTTCTAAAATAACTATACAATACTTAGAGCCTAATGAACATTTACTTAAGCACAGAACATTTTGAAAATAATTTCCTAATGCAATTAATGCACTTTTTGCAAATAAAATAAATACCAATAAACTCCCAAACATCAAATAATATTCAAAATAAAATTTTCCCACTCTTCTATATTTTGAGGAAGTCATCTTATCCCCTCTCATTTGTTTTTCTCGAGTGGAAAAATATTATTTGAATACTTTAAAAACTCCAAAATGCAAAGAAATATGACATGCATTGAATGATTCTATTAACATCCAAATTTAATAAAAATTGGGATGTTACAAACCGACTAGGTCACTGCATCGCTGGAGGGGAAGGAGGGCAGCTCACCTCGCCTACGATGCATGGCCAGCGGCACCGCCGCAACTGGTCCCGGGATTTGGCTTCTCCTACCGCCCATTTGAATAGTTGCACCGGCTGCTCATGCCATTGTGCAGACATGCACGTTCTTTCCTCCGCAGTTGACTCCGTGAATATGATCTCTGCCATTAGCCCTAGCTCGAAATCAACGCGGCGCTGCCAGATGCTTACATCCCTCAGCATCTCTCCCCTGAGATCGACTTGCGCCTCCGCCTTGTGCTGCTCCAGGCGCAGCTCCTTGGAACTTCTCTCCAATCGATGCCACGCTTACTCGATCCGATTTGCCGTTGCTGCCCACCACCTGAAACGCACCCCTGGCATGTCCTCCGGCGCCACTGATCTGTGATTCCAGAGCAATGGATCCCCTATAAACACATGTGGGTTTCGCTCAAAGGCGGCAGTGCTGCGGGCCGCAGCGAGAGGGCAGCCCGCGGGATCCTGGGATCTAAGGGATCCTCCATGGCGGGATCCGGTGGGTGTGGCGAGCCTAGGCGCTGGGAGAGCCCTAAGAGGCTAAGATAAAGATAGTACTACTCCACTCTGTCCATATTTAAATACAAAGGCCACCAACAGTAGCCCTGGCAAAAATTGATCATGCTGCCTACGTCCTGGTTCATTGGCCCCCTTTTTTTGTGCCACTTTTTATGACATGCATAAATATTATGTTACTTACAAATATGGTCAAAAATTGGCACAAAATATGAAGGAGACTAATGGAAGTACTAGCAACCCATGATTTAACTACTCGCATGCGCGCAGTGGAGTAGTAATTGTTGTGGAACGCAGTAATTTCAAAAAATTTCCTACGCACACGCAAGATCATGGTGATGCATAGCAACGAGAGGGGAGAGTGTCATCCACGTACCCTCGTAGACCGTAAGCGGAAGCGTTATGACAATGCGGTTGATGTAGTCGTACGTCTTCACGATCGACCGATCCTAGTACCGAACGCACGGCACCTCCACGATATGCACATGTTCAGCTCGGTGACGTCCCATGAGCTCATGATCCAGTAGAGCTTCGAGGGAGAGTTCCGTCAGGACGACGGCGTGATGACGGTGTTGATGAAGCTACCGACGCAGGGCTTCGCCTAAGCACCCCTACGATATGACCGGGGTGGATTATGGTGGAGGGGGGCACCGCACACGGCTAAAAGATCAATGATCAACTTGTGTGTCTTTGGGGTGCCCCCTCCTCTGTATATAAAGGAGTGGAGGAGGGGGAGGAGGCCGGCCTCCTAGGCACGCCCCAAGGGGAGTCCTACTCCCACCGGGAGTAGGACTCCAATCCTTCCAAGAGTAGGAGTAGGAGGGAAGGAAGAAAAAAGGGGGGCGCCCCCCTTCCTTGTCCAATTCAGACTAGAGGGGGAGGGGGCGCATGGCCTGCCCTGGCCGCCCCTCCTCTTATCCACTAATGCCCATGAGGCCCATTACACTCCCCGGCGGGTTCCTGTAACCCCCCAGTACTCCGGTATTCATCCGAACTTGCCCGGAACCCTGCCGAAGTCCAAACATACTCATCCAATATATCAATATTTATGTCTCGACCATTTAGAGACTCCTCGTCATGTCCGTGATCATATCCGGGACTCCGAACTACCTTCGGTACATCAAAACACATAAAATCATATTACCGATCGTCACCGAACGTTAAGCGTGCGGACCCTACGGGTTCGGGAACTATGTAGACATGACCGAGACTCATCTCCGGTCAATAACCAATAGCGGAACCTGGATGCTCAAATTGGTTCCTACATATTCTATGAAGATCTTTATCGGTCAAACCGCATAACAACATACGTTGTTCCCTTTGTCATTGGTATGTTACTTGCCCGAGATTCGATCGTCGGTATCTCAATACCTAGTTCAATATCGTTATCGGCAAGTCTCCTTACTTGTTTTGTAATACATCATTCCGCAACTAACTCATTAGTTGCATTGCTTGCAAGGCTTATAGTGATGTGCATTACCGAGAGGGCCCAGAGATACCTCTCCGACAATCGGAGTGACAAATCCTAATCTTGATCTATGCCAACTCAACAAGTACCATCAGAGACACCTGTAGAGCACCATTATGATCACCTAGTTACGTTGTGACGTTTGGTAGCACACAAAGTGTTCCTCCGCTATTCGGGAGTTGCATAATCTCATAGTCATAGGAACATGTATAAGTCATGAAGAAAGCAATAGCAATATACTAAACGATCAAAATGCTAAGCTAACGGAATGGTTCAAGTCAATCACATCATTCTCTAATGATGTGATCCCATTAATCAAATGACAACTCATGTCTATGGTTAGGAAACTCAGCCATCTTTGATTCAACGAGCTAGTCAAGTAGAGGCATACTAGTGACACTTTGTTTGTCTATGTATTCACACATGTACTAAGTTTCCGGTTTAATACAATTCTAGCATGAATAATAAACATTTATCATGATATAAGGAAATATAAATAAAAACCTTATTATTGCCTCTAGGGCATATTTCCTCCAGTCTCCCACTTGCACTAGAGTCAATAATCTAGATTACACAGTAATGATTCTAACACCTATGGAGTCTTGGTGTTGATCATGTTCTGCTCGTGAGAGAGGCTTAGTCAACGGGTCTGCAATAGTCAGATCCGTATGTATCTTGCAAATCTCTATGTCTCCCTCCTTGACTTGATCGCAGATGGAATTGAAGCGTCTCTTGATGTGCTTGGTTCTCTTGTGAAATCTAGATTCCTTTGCCAAGGCAATTGCACCAGTATTGTCACAAAAGATTTTCATTGGACCCGATGCACTAGGTATGACACCTAGATCGGATATGAACTCCTTCATCTAGACTCCTTCATTTGCTGCTTCCGAAGCAGCTATGTACTCCGCTTCGCATGTAGATCCCGCCACGACGCTTTGCTTAGAACCGCACCAACTGACAGCTCCACCGTTCAATATAAACACGTATTCGGTTTGTGACTTAGAGTCATCCGGATCAGTGTCAAAGCTTGCGTCGACGTAACCATTTACGACGAGCTCTTTGTCACCTCCATAAACGAGAAACATATCCTTAGTCCTTCTCAGGTATTTCAGGATGTTCTTGACCACTGTCCAGTGGTCCACTCCTGGATTACTTTGGTACCTCCCTGCTAAACTAATAGCAAGGCACACATCAGGTCTGGTACACAACATTGCATACATGATAGAGCCTATGGCTGAAGCATAGGGAACACCTTTCATTTTCTTTCTATCTTCTGCAGTGGTCGGGCATTGATTCTGACTCAACTTCACACCTTGTAACACAGGCAAGAACCCTTTCTTTGCTTGATCCATTTTGAAGTTCTTCAAAACTTTATGAAGGTATGTGCTTTGTGAAAGTCCAATTAAGCATCTTGATCTATCTCTATAGATCTTGATGCCCAATATATAAGCAGCTTCACCGAGGTCTTTCATTGAAAAACTTTTATTCAAATATCCTTTTATGCTATCCAGAAATTCTATATCATTTCCACTCAACAATATGTCATCCACATATAATATTAGAAATGCTACAGAGCTCCCACTCACTTTCTTGTAAATACAGGTTTCTCCAAAAGTCTGTATAAAACTATATGCTTTGATCACACTATCAAAACGTTTATTCCAACTCCAAGATGCCTGCACCAGTCCATAGATGGATCGCTGGAGCTTACACACTTTGTTAGCATCCTTTGGATCGATAAAACCTTCAGGTTGCATCATATACAACTCCTCTTCCAGAAATTCATTCAGGAATGCAGTCTTTACATCCATTTGCCAAATTTCATAATCATAAAATGCGGCAATTGCTAACATGATTCGGACGGACTTAAGCATCGCTATGGGTGAGAAAGTCTCATCATAGTCAACTCCTTGAACTTTTCGAAAACCTTCCGCAACATGTCGAGCTTTGTAGACAGTAACATTACCGTCGGCGTCAGTCTTCTTCTTGAAGATCCATTTATTCTCGATGGCATGCCGATCATCGGGCAAGTCAACCAAAGTCCACACTTTGTTCTCATACATGGATCCCATCTTAGATTTCATGGCCTCAAGCCATTTTGTGGAATCTGGGCTCATCATTGCTTCCTCATAGTTCATAGGTTCGTCATGGTCAAGTAACATGACCTCCAGAATAGGATTACCGTACCACTCTGGTGCAGATCTTACTCTGGTTGACCTACGAGGTTCCATAGTAACTTGATCTGAAGTTACATGATCATCATCATTAGCTTCCTCACTAATTGGTGTAGGAGTCACAGGAACAGATTTCTGTGATGAACTACTTTCCAATAAGGGAGCAGGTACAGTTACCTCATCAAGTTCTACTTTCCTCCCACTCACTTCTTTCGAGAGAAACTCCTTCTCTAGAAAGGATCCATTCTTAGCAACGAATGTCTTGCCTTCAGATCTGTGATAGAAGGTGTACCCAACAGTCTCCTTTGGGTATCCTATGAAGACACATTTCTCCGATTTGGGTTTGAGCTTACCAGTTTGAAGCTTTTTCACATAAGCATCACAACCCCAAACTTTAAGAAACGATAACTTTGGTTTCTTGCCAAACCATAGTTCATAAGGCGTCGTTTCAATGGATTTAGATGGTGCCCTATTTAACATGAATGCAGCTGTCTCTAAAGCATAACCCCAAAACGATAGCGGTAAATCAGTAAGAGACATCATAGATCGCACCATATCTACTAAAGTACGATTACGACGTTCGGAAACACCATTACGCTGTGGTGTTCCGAGTGGCGTGAGTTGCGAAACTATTCCGTATTGTTTCAAATGAAGACCAAACTCGTAACTCAAATATTCTCCTCCACGATCAGATCGTAGAAAATTTATTTTCTTGTTATGATGATTTTCCACTTCACTATGAAATTCTTTGAACTTTTCAAATGTTTCAGACTTATGTTTCATCAAGCAGATATACCCATATCTGCTCAAATCATCTGTGAAGGTGAGAAAATAATGATACCCACCGCGAGCCTCTATATTCATCGGACCACATACATCAGTATGTATGATTTCCAACACACAGTTGCTCGCTCCATTGTTTCGGAAAATGGCGTTTTAGCCATCTTGCCCATGAGGCATGGTTCGCAAGTACCAAGTGATTCATAATCAAGTGATTCCGAAAGTCCATCAGAATGGAGTTTCTTCATGTGCTTTATACCAATATGACCTAAACGACAGTGCCACAAATAAGTTGCACTATCATTATCAACCCTGCATCTTTTGGCTTCTATATTATGAATATGTGTATCACTACTATCGAGATTCATCAAAAATAGACCACTCTTCAAGGGTGCATGACCATAAAAGATATTACTCATATAAATAGAACAACCATTATTCTCAGATTTAAATGAATAACCGTCTTGCATCAAACAAGATCCAGATATAATGTTCATGCTCAACGCTAGCACCAAATAACAATTATTCAGGTCTAAAACTAATCCCGAAGTTAGATGTAGAGGTAGCATGCCGACTGCGATCACATCGACTTTGGAACCATTTCCCACGCACATCGTCACCTCTTCCTTAGCCAATCTTCGTTTAATTCGTAGTCCCTGTTTCGAGTTGTAGATATTAGCAACAGAACCAGTATCAAATACCCAGGTGCTACTGCGAGCATTAGTAAGGTAGACATCAATAATATGTATATCACATATACCTTTGTTCACCTTCCATCCTTCTTATCCGCCAAATACTTGGGGCAGTTCCGCTTCCAGTGACCAGTCCCTTTGCAGTAGAAGCACTCAGTCTCAGGCTTAGGTCCAGACTTGGGCTTCTTCACTTGAGCAGCAACTTGCTTGCCGTTCTTCTTGAACTTCCCCTTCTTCCCTTTACCCCTTTTCTTGAAACTGGTGGTCTTGTTGACCATCAACACTTGATGCTCATTCTTGATTTCTACCTCCGCAGCCTTTAGCATCGCGAAGAGCTTGGGAATAGTCTTATCCATCCCTTACATATTATAGTTCATCACGAAGCTCTTGTAGCTTGGTCTCAGTGATTGAAGAATTCTGTCAATGACACTATCATATGGAATATTAACTCCTAGTTGAATCAAGTGATTATTATACCCAGACATTTTGAGTATATGCTCACTGACAGAACTATTCTCCTCCATCTAGCAGCTGTAGAACTTATTGGAGACTTCATATCTCTCAATCCGGGCATTTGCTTCAAATATCAACTTCAACTCCTGGAACATCTCACATGCTCCATGACGTTCAAAACATCGTTGAAGTCCCGGTTCTAAGCCGTAAAGCATGGCACACTGAACTATCGAGTAGTCATCAGCTTTGCTCTGTCAGACGTTCATAACATCTGGTGTTGCTCCTGCAGCGGGTTTGGCACCTAGCGGTGCTTCCAGAACGTAATTCTTCTGTGCAGCAATGAGGATAATCCTCAAGTTATGGGCCCAGTCCGTGTAATTGCTACCATCATCTTTCAACTTTGCTTTCTTAAGGAATGCATTAAAATTCAACGGAACAACAACACGGGCCATCTATCTAGAACAACATAGACATGCAAAATACAATCAGGTACTAAGTTCATGATAAATTAAAGTTCAATTAATCAAATTAATTTAAGAACTCCCACTTAGATAGACATCCCTCTAATCATCTAAGTGATCACGTGATCCACATCAACTAAACCATGTCCGATCATCACGTGAGATGGAGTAGTTTTCAATGGTGAACATCACTATGTTGATCATATCTACTGTATGATTCACGCTCGACCTTTTGGTCTCCAGTGTTCCGAGGCCATATCTGCATATGCTAGGCTCGTCAAGTTTAACCCGAGTATTCTGCGTGTGCAAAACTGGCTTGCACCTGTTGTATGTGAAGGTAGAGCTTATGACACCCGCTCATCACGTGGTGTCTCGACACGACGAACTTTCGCAACGGTGCATACTCAGGGAGAACACTTATACCTTGAAATTTAGTGAGAGATCATCTTATAATGCTAAAGTCGATCTAAGCAAAATAAGATGCATAAAAGATAAACATCACATGCAATCAATATAAGTGATATGATATGGCCATCATCATCTTGTGCCTTTGATCTCCATCTCCAAAGCACCGTCATGATCACCATCGTCACCGGCTTGACACCTTGATCTCCATCGAAGCATCATTGTCGTCACACCAACTATTGCCTCCACGACTATCGCTACTGCTTAGTGATAAAGTAAAGCAATTACATGGCGATTGCACTTCATACATTAAAGCGACAACCATATGGCTCCTGCCAGTTGCCGATAACTGTGTTACAAAACATGATCATCTCATACAATAAAATTTAGCATCATGTCTTGACCATATCACATCACAACATGCCCTGCAAAAACAAGTTAGACATCCTCTACTTTGTTGTTGCAAGTTTTACGTGGCTGCTATGGGCTGAGCAAGAACCATTCTTACCCACGCATCAAAAATCACAACGCGGTATAGTGATTGCTTTTTGATCTTCAGAAAGAACCATGTTCATTGAATCCGATTCAACTAAAGCTGGAGAAACAGACACCCACTAGCCACCTGTGTGCAAAGCACGTCGGTAGAACCAGTCTCGCGTAAGCGTACATGTAATGTCGGTCTGGGCACTTCATCCAACAATGCCGCTGAATCAAGAATCAACTAGTGACGGCAAGCAATATGTATATACCCACGCCCACAACTCCTTTGTGTTCTACTCGTGCATATGACATCTACGCATAAATGTCACATCCCTAGCTTCTGGCAATGCACTAGGCTAGCTTCATGTGTGCATCATGTTTAAATTCAAATGAATATGAAATGGGGATGACAGAAAACCCCCAGCACCCCCCTTAATCCAACTAGGGATTACTAAAATCTTTTTCAATGAACCTGAAATGCCCTTCTAAAATGTTCATCATCTTTGCCTTGGCCTGGAACCTTTGACAAAAATGGTGCACATATTTCTAGGACATCATAGGGTCACTAAATTAAATCATACTCTATTTGCATCTGGGCATTTAAATGCTATATAATATTTTAAATGTCCAAATAATCATAAACTGAAATGTTTACTTTTGGATATATTCCAAACAGTGGGCATGAGAAGTTTCATGATTTTTGAGTTAGTTTTAGTATTTCTAATAAAGCCCTAAAGTTGTAGAAAAATAGAAAAAGAAAAACAGAAAATAAAATGCAAAGAGCAACTCACCTGGCAACCTACTATGCGGCCCAGCACTGTAGCCTGTGCCGGCCCAGCCCACCTCCACCTCCCATGTCGCCGTCCTCCTCGCGCCAGTAGGCGAGGGCGCGTGCCCGGCATGCATAGCCACGCGCCCGGCCACCTCTTGCCTGCCTAGCTGCCCCCTCGACGCCCTGGAGGCTCGGGGCATCGCCACGCAGCACCCTGGCTCACTCCCTCGCTCTCCCCATGCCCCCCCCTCCTCTGCTCTCTCCCTGCACGCGCCCGAGCGAAGCTCCTCGCCGCCATTCACTGGCACCGCCTCCCACTCGCCTCACTGACCTGTCCACGAGCCCCGCCACCGTCGCCTACGCCTCTCCGTCGAGCCACGTGACGCGGGAAGCCCTGGAGAGCCGCCATCGGCGTTGTCTTCACCTCCGGCCGCCGGAGATCGCCTTCACTGCCCCGTCGACCTCAGTGCATCCCCGAGCCCGCTGAGCATCTCGTCGCACCCGTCGTGAGCTCCTGCTCCTGCTCCCCCTCTCCATTTTTTCCCTCGTGCGCCGTAGCCGTCGCCTCGCCTGCAACCGAATGCGCCAGCGCCCGCGCTCGTCACCGGTGATGCTCCGATGACCATTTGGTCCCGAGCATGCACCCATCATACTCACCGCACCACATAGACGCCGTAGGTGCTAAACGCACATCGCCACGGCCACCGCAACCGCTTCCCCGTTCGCTCCCGAGTCCAGCCGCCGCAAACCTCGTCGCTGGCGCTGCTCCCGGCCACCGCTACCGTTGGATCGGCACTCCGCCCTCTCCCCGTAGCTTCTATCTGCGCGCCCAAAGGGTCCCTGTAGGTGGATCCCGACGCGCTCCGCCACGTCCGGCCTCGCCGGCGGCTAAACCTCGGCGAGTTGACCGGTTTGACCGGTGAGGTTGACCCCTTCTTGATCGGGTTTGACCGCCTGAGTCACTGACGTGTGGGGGCCACCTCACTAACTAACCTGGTTTAGTGCTAATTAACCTAAGTTAGTTAGTTAGACACTCACATGTGGGCCCGACCCTAGATTAGTTTAGTCAATCACCTAATTAGCACTAACAGGCACTGTTAGTTAGATGTGACACTGACACGCGGGTTCCACAGGTCGGGTTTGACCTGGACCGAGCCTGTTGACCTGCTGAGGTCAGCATGACCTAGTGCTGACGCAGTAAAACCTTTTCTTAATTCAAATAAATCTAAATGATTTATTTATTTTCATAAAATACCCTAAACTTCAAAAATACATTGAAATTAATCTATAACTCCAAATGAAATAAATTATATATGAGAAATTATCAGAAAAATATGAAGGATTTGTTTATGGCATTCTCATGCATGTTTGAACAACTTACAACCACTGCATATGACAATTTGAATAAAAGGCATTTGAAATGCCTTGCATGGAGTTTGAATTTGAATCTTGTGTTCAAATCAGCTTCACTCAAATTGTTACTAGTTGCATTAGTCCAAATCACAGCATATTGCCATGTCATATTCATGCATCATATTGTTGCATTGCATTGATTGTGTTCCTTCTCTATTGTCGGTGGTTATCCCTCTCGATAGACGTGTTTCGACGATGAGTTCGATGACACCGATGAAGAGCTATACTATCTTCAGAAGTGCCAGGCAAGCAAAACCCCCTTGTTCATTCCGATACAACCCCACTCTCTCGCTCCTGTTCTCTTTTACTGCATTAGGACAACAACGATTCAACTGTTACATGCTGCGGTAGTTGAACCCCTTTTCCTCTGCATGACCTGTCATTGCCACAGTAAGTAGATGAAACCCACTAGCATGAGTAGGAGTAGTTTGAGCCCTGATGTGCCTACTCATTCATGCTCGTTTGTCATGCCTGCTACTTCTTAGAGTTGAGTCAGGAATGATTCATCGAGGATGAGTTGGAATGGTGATGAACATGTCCTACTGTGTGTGAGCTAAGTGTGTGAACACGATTTGGTAAAGGTAGGGGTGAGAGGCCATGTAGGAGTACATGGCGTGTTGTCTCATTGAAACCGTCCCAGGAACTGAGTTCTGTGTTTGTGATCCATGAACAGCTACTACCACACATTGGGATCCTTAATTGACTCTCTCGACTTATTAATCGCCTTGATCTCTATCTAGGAGTTGCAACTAGTTTCTGGTGTTTGTAGGATATGTGTTGGAGGCCGTGCATAGCGCTGACCCTAAGGGTGGGCTATGATGCAGTAGATACACCGTGGCCCGGTGTACCGAGTCGCCCGTTTGGTGCCTCGGGAACCCTGCACACATCGTTTGGGGCTGTGAGCGAAACCCCGGCCGGATCTCCTCGCGGATGGAACTGGATAGGCGATAAACCTGGACTAGAGACTTGTGTGGTTAGTCAGGTCGTGGCCGACTCCCTCGCCAGGCTTCCGCTTGAAGGTTGCCGAGATACATGACGTGTACATGGTGGTAAGTGGCGAGAGCGTGTGTGAAGAAGTACACCCCTGCAGGGTTAACATCATCTATTTGAATAGCCATGTCCGTGGTAAAGGACTTCTGGGTTGCCTGTATAGTTCATAGACAAGTGAAAGTGGATACTCTAAAATGCACAAGATAAGTGTGAGTGCTATGGATGGCGTTCTCGTAGGGAGACGGGAACAGATCCATAGTGGTGTATTGATATGGTGAATATGTGGACTCATGTGCGCCACCTCAAAAGAGTTACTTGTAGTCGTAGTTTAGGATAGCCACCGAGTCAAAGCTGGCTTGCTACAGTTAAACTCCACCACCCCCTTTGTTGATACTGATGCATATGTAGCTAGTTCTGATGTAAGTCTTGCTGGGCACATTTGTACTCACGTTTGCTTAATTTAGGTTTTGCAGAGAGACTTCAGTCTCACTAGTAGTTCCGAGTGGACTTCGACGCTTAGCTTGTTACCTCAGCTATGATCTTGTACCCTTGGGAGGGTCTTGTAGATAGTCAGGCTTCTCAGCCTTTTTTCATTTGTAGTTGTCTGTACTCAGGCATGTTTATGCTTCCGCTTGTTGCTTGTATGCTCTGTATGTTGGGTCATGAGACCCATGTTTGTAATACTCGGCTCTTCGGAGCCTAATGAATAAATACTTTGAGTCATAGAGTTTTGTTGTGATGCCATGTTGTATTTACACATATCGGGCATATTGTGTGTATGATTGAAATGCTTGGTATGTGTGGGATCGGACAACCTAGTTGTTTATCCTTGGTAGCCTCTCTTATGGGGAAATGTAGTCTAGTGCTTCCACTGAGCCCTGGTAGTCTGCTACAGCCCGGTTTACCGGAGTCCTGCTAGCCCAGTTACTACTGCTCCGGAACACTTAGACTGGCCGACATGTGATCCACTTCGTTCCCGTGTCTGTCCCTTCGGGGAAATTTCACGCGGTGACTTCCTGAGTCCTGCTAGCCTGCTACAGTCCGGGTTCCCGGAGTCCTGTTAGCCCAGTTGCTACAACCCGGATTCACACGCTGATGACCGACATGTTCAATGCTGGTTCATGTATGCCTGTCCCTATAAGTTAGTGCCACTTTGGGTTCACGACTAGTCATGTCGGCCCGGGTTCTTTGTCATATGGATGCTAGCGACACTATCATATACGTGAGCCAAAAGGCGCAAATGGTCCCGGGCCAGGTAAGGTGGCACCCATGGGAATACCGTGCGTGAGGCCGCAAAGTGATATGATGTGTTACATGCTAGATCGGTGTGGCTTAGGATCGGGGTCCTGACAGCTTTGGTATCAGAGCCTGATTGCCTGTAGGATTACCAAGCCAAACTGGTTGAAGTTGTGTCTAGAAATGCTTTAGTTATGTAAGGGAATTGATTGGGGAAGGGAACGTAAGGCTCTTTTTACTCCTTATACCTTATGCCTTCTGATCTGAGTCAGACTCTTCTTTTCTACGGGGATTAAGAACTAGGCTTCTCGTCTTTCTATCAGGATCACGTGTTACTAATCTGTAGACTCTTAGGATTGTTGGTCTCAAGCCTCAGTTCTGTTCCTACTACTTCCGTAAGTTGACAGTTCATCCCGGAACCTTGATATTGTGATGTTGAGTGGTCATGCCACTATTTTGCAGGATGTTTCAAATCTTTTTGAGCATTTACAGTCGTTACGCTGTCCGAGTCATCCCAGGTTTCTAACTAATCTGAAGCATTTGCAAATTCCCTCTTCCCGTTACTGATGTTCCTTTGGGCCAGTTTCACCACACTAATCGGTGAGTTGAGGTACTTTGTTGCCTCGACATATATGTTGGAGCTATTGTTATGACCCTAGGTGTCAGGATCACATAGTAATCTAGCCATGTCTTGTATTCTCAGTGTGATGATTCTGGCCATTATTCTTGAAAGCATCCCATGATCTCATTTAGTTAGTAGGACTTCTATTTCTGGGTTCTTGAGCCCAAGATTTACTCTACTTACCTCGTGTTGATAGTGTTTGCTAGTTCCTTTAGGATATTAGTAACCTTGTGATAATCCTCGAGGTCCGTGGTATTTCCTTCTTCCAAATACCATGAACTGCTTATGGTAGAAGTTCTTTGAACCAAAAGATCACAACAAGAGTGCTCTCGATGAGTTCTCCATTCTACATTGTGACTCTGCCAGTTCTATTTTTCTGCATGGGTTGTCCAAAAGAAATATGTTGAACTCGTTTGACATGCTAATCTATGCATCCACAACTCACAAACCCATATGTTCCTCTGAGTTGTTCCTTTGTAGTTGTATCTCGATCCTTGTCTATCAGTGGATAGTCAAGTTTACTTGTGCATTCATGTTTCCCGGTGCACATTATTCTCATGGTTCGTCAAGCCATTCTATTCCGGAATGACTAGGAGAAACAAACTCCAGCACCCCATCCATTTCTTGGACTGGTCAAAGTAGTTGTATTCCGCAGACCAAAATGCCAATCCAGCTTTTGTTTTGTTCTACCTTGGAGTATTACCCTCTTTATGTCAAGAATATCATAGGAATTGCACAACCTCTTATGAACTCTTGATATTGTGATACTTCTCACCATTATCATTCATTCCTCGGTCCCGTGTTGTTGTAACCAGAATGCCGACAAGTGAACTGTGATGTGCGAAATCAATACTCCTAGCAACCCCGTTGCTTAGTAGTTAATGGACAATACTCTCGCTCTTAGCATGCTGGTTATTGAATCATCACCCTAATATTGATCGTGCTACCTAGTCCTTATTTCCGGTGCACTCTTGGATCAATGAGTTAGGATTGTGTCAATCCCTCACTCTTTTGATCATATCATCTTACCCTGAAAAGCAAGATTGTTCTCGATCTTAATAACATATCGGTGGTTCGTGATTTTTCGAATATCTTCTCGGAAGTATTACCAGGTTGTTCCCTGACCACTATGTTGAGTTCGTGATCATGTTGGGTTTTCTCTAAACCAGTCATTCTCCAAGAATCTGTGTTGGATACTCCTGAGCTAGTTGGTTAAGCTAAACAACAACTTGGAGAGTTGGAAGATAAGCACTTGTCTAACTTAGTTCGTTCTATGGGATATCCCTGTGTGTGTGTGTGTGTTGAAGAGAGATGATATCTTCATCAATTCTTCCTCATGATCGGTTGTTGAATCTATCGTCTTGTCCAAACCTTGATTTGAGTGTGGGCTATCATGAAATCAAGTTAGAACCAACAATATTCATAATGTTGTCTTACTCGTGGTTGTTCCTCGAGCATACACCATTACATCTTTTGGTCTGACCAAACTATCACATTGTTCACATAATGGTGGAATTCCTGTGATATGGAAAATTTCGATGAGTTGCTGTTGAGCCCGTCAGCAGCATTTTGTCACCTCCATGATTCATGTGGAACATCAACCTAGTGTTGAAAACTTTGTAAGCAATGCCTTCGTGTTCCGTTCATGAAGCTTATGCTTGGATTGAAGAAGTGACTTCCTCGAATTCATGTGCATTTGGTGCAAGCTGCCGCCGTGAGTTCGAGAAAGATTGTTTTTGTTTCCTCTGGTACCATCCCAAGTCAGTTATGCATGTGCGAATGTATTCTATGGTTTGGTAGATTAATTACCTCCACTCCATATGTACTCCCTAGCACACCAAGCCACTGATTGATTTGCTCAAGGAAAAGGAGTCTGTTGTGTTAATTCTAGATCATGCACAAGACTCCGATATCCTTGATGATGGTTCCCAACCAGAACTCGGTAGTGTTTTATTATAAGACTACCATGTGGTCATGCCTGTCTAGGACAGTGTGTTCACAGGGGTGTAGCAGAATCGGCTCATGTTTTGGAGATTGCTATCGTAGTTCATCTCCCGAGAATCTCGCAACGTCATCTCGTCGATTTGTGTTGCAAACTTTCATTTTTCTCTCTAGACTGGATGAGTCTGGAATATTTTGACACCAACCAGATCTGAATCTCAGGCAGTTATGATGATTGGAACGTTTCCCAAGAACTATAATAATGGTCTCTCTGTAACCCGGTAAAGTGGATGTCGTGACCAACACACCCAGCCGGAAGACCCATTATTGTAGTATCTTGATTGAGAAAGTTGGCCACCTCCCTATAAGGATCTTGCAGGATTTACTTTCGTAGTTATTCCTTATGGATTCTTGAGCTCCCGAAGTTCGACCTGTTACTTGATGTTCTAGATATCAAACCATATCTATGAATGCGTTACGCTAGTACATCAATGAGAACATTAGAAGCGGAGTGCTAAGTGCCCCTCGGTCGATCATTTAGATTTTGATCCCTTGGCCTCGCTAAGGTGAAATCTGAGAAGGTGTTATCTTCCTTTACATCTGCATCCTCCACCATTATTCATCATGGTAGTATGTTGTGTTGCTAGGATCCTTGACAGGGATATTGGTAAAACCTTGATGAATATGGAAATGCTCAAATTCTTGAGAACACGCGCAAGCACTAGGATTTATCGTCAACATTAATTGGGATACGCTCTCAGTTTCTTCGATTATGCCATAACGTTTCAAACAGTGGAATCACTCTCTACTATTGAGTTTCTCCCAGTTACTGTAATCATTCCCAGTATTAGCATTTTGTTCCTAGCTTGCACCGCCATTGTGCCATTCAACCATGGACTACCCTTCTCGGTAATTCTAGTCAGGATCATCTTCAAAAGTGGTCCTACCATGGGTCCCATCCATCTCTGATGATAAGCAAAAATCATCCATTGCGTTGTCTTCAACAAGGTAGTCCACATCATCCATTCTAGTTCGGGTATGCCATCTTTTCGTACTCCCCCAAACGATTGTTGGTGAACTGCCTTAGGCTAGTTTAGAGAATATTATTGATCTCTGAATCAAAGGTAATTCTTTTTTCCACTCAAGGGAATAAATCTATGAGTCACCTCCTCTAAGGTGTCTCGTTATGGTATCATGGCAACTCAACTCCTCGCTACATTGACAACTATTTACCACCCTCTTAAGCATGGAATTGTTGTCTACCTAGTGAACCTTCGTCGTTTGCTTCACTCCATCCCTTTGGATGTGTGCTTCATGTCTCAGCTCAAGAGATGTTTCAACGTCTCATTTCGTGAGTTGATCCTGAGTTGTTAGATCCTCGAGAAGATCGATTCTTCTAGAGTTTTCCCTTTCCTCTTTTTGTCATGTTAGTTGGAGTTCTCAGAGAAATACATCAAGACAAAGATGGTGATCGAATCAACGTTCTTATGAGATGCAACCTGGATTGTGAAGATTGTGTTAGTTTGCGTTCCCCCTTCATCTTACCCTACGCTTGAATCTCGGGACGAGATTCTTGTTTAGTGGGGGTGAGTTGTCACATCCCTAGCTTCTGGCAATGCACTAGGCTAGCTTCATGTGTGCATCATGTTTAAATTCAAATGAATATGAAATGGGGATGACAGAAAACCCCCAGCACCCCCCTTAATCCAACTAGGGATTACTAAAATCTTTTTCAATGAACTTGAAATGCCCTTCTAAAATGTTCATCATCTTTGCCTTGGTTTGGAACCTCTGACAAAAATGGTGCACATATTTCTAGGACATCATAGGGTCACTGAATTAAATCATACTCTATTTGCATCTGGGCATTTAAATGCTATATAATATTTTAAATGTCCAAATGATCATAAACTGAAATGTTTATTGTTGGATATATTCCAAACAGTGGGCATGAGAAGTTTCATGATTTTTGAGTTAGTTTTAGTATTTCTAATAAAGCTGTAACACCCCAGATGTAACTTGCCATATTTGTACTCTGACTCTTGCCATTTTCGGCTTTAAGTTATGAGATACCCTTCGTGGTTGGGTTTTGTCTTTGTTTTGCATTTTGTTCATGTCATGCGTTTCATATCATGTCATCATGTGCATCTCATTTGCATATGTGTTCGTCTCATGCATCCGAGCATTTTCCTCGTTGTCCATTTCGCAATCTGACACTCCCACGTGCACCGACGTCCCTCTTTTGTCTCTTTTCGTGAGCGGGTGTTAAACATTCTCGTAATGGACCGAGATTTGCCAAGAGGCCTTGGTACACCACCGGTAGACCGCCTGTCAAATTTCGTCCCATTTGGAGTCCGTTTGATGCTCCAAGGGTTAACCGGGTAACAGGGAAAGCCTCTTGTGTGTTGCAGCCCAACACCCCTCCAAAACGGCCCGATAACCCATCCAAACCTCTTCCATGTCCTCTCCGCCGTCGGATCACAATCGCGTGGGCAAAAACTACACTCCATTTGGACACTCGTACCTCCTCCTAGTTATAAATATGTGCCTCTCCCCCGAAATTCTCACAGTCCAAACCCTACCCTCATTCCCCCGCGCCACCGGACGTGTCCACCGGACGCGTCGCCCCATCAAATCGGGTGGCGACACATCATCCCGCCGCTGCCTGGAACCACTACTGTGCCTCCACGTCAACCCGGGCCGCCCCACTTCGCCGCGCCTCCACCGCGGGCCCGCCGAAGCCCGGAGCCACCCCCAGCCCGTTCCCCACGCTCGTCCAACGCCCGCGCGCCGTGCGCGCTCGCCGTTCCCCGAGCTCGCCGTCCCCTGCGCCAGAGCCCTGCGCCGCCGGTCGCCGTTCCCCATGCCGCCCCGTCGTCCGGTCATCGCTGCCATCGCCTCATCCGCGCCCAACCTCGCCGCCCCTCGTCGCCGACCAGATCCAGTCGGGCCGGAGCGGATCCGCGCCTCCCCGACCTCGCCGGCCCTCTCCTCCAACTACGACCATCGCCCCCCTCGTCTTGGGAAAGCTGCCCCGACCATCCGCGATCTCCGTGCACGGAACCCAAGATCCAGATCTGATTCAGAGGTCTATTTTTGTCTAAATCCTTTTCCTCTCACTATTTATGCCTCTAATCATGCCATAACTCCATGACCGTAGCTCCGTTTCATGCGCATGATATATCAAAATGTTCATTGGGAGATGATCTTCATTTCATTCCATTGTGTCATTCTTGTTTGAGTCCATATTGATGCCCAAATTACTGATGCAAGATTTCTATAAAATGTTTGCTCCTATTACTTATGAGAGTATGATGATTTGTCATTTTTTGTCACTTTTGTTGTGTGCATCATATGGGCATGAGTTCTACCGGTGTTTTGATATATGCCATAACATCTTTATAAGGGTGCTTGCCATGTATTTTTGTGATCAATGTGGTGACTAGCACAAGCCTGCAAAGTAGCCTTCGTGATATTACTGATTTCAGGGACTTAGGATTTTGCTAAGTCCTTTTCCTGCTGATATTTTTATGCCATGTAAACATGATGCTACAGTGAGATCCATGCTCGTTTTGAGTATCTTTAGTAAGGGTGTTTTGGACATATGGTTATGCTCTATCCATATATGTTCCTGTTCGCAATTATGTAGTTCCTTAGCATGTCTTAATCTTGCTCTAATTTTGCTATAAAATGTTCCTGGCAGATTGTTTATATGTTAATCAATTTTGCCATGGTTGTTGTAGTTGATCCATGCATGCTATGAACTTGCTCTTGCCATGGTTAGCTTCATGAGCATGTCTTCTTGCTGATGTTATGCTTATCTTGTCATCCAATGCCTTGTGGTGAGTGATTTGAGCTTGCAAAGATGCCTTCATAATTCTGTTTATGCCATGCTCTGTTTTCTACCAAGTCGGAAACTGTTAATAAAACTTGCTATATTTACATGGGTGCCATCATATCTTCTGTGCCTTTTTGGCTCATGATCAGTAAGGGATTTTTGTTCTATGCATTTAGCAGATTCATGTTGTTCGCACATGAACACGAACACGTCACCGTGTACCTCCAATGCCGAGGGTGATGCACTGCAGCTCACGTCGAAGGAGACCCGTCTGGAAGCGCGGTACACAAGCAATCCGGTGGGTGCTTTTCAGGACCCGAAACCCCACGCGCCCGGGAGGGACCCCATCTGGACGTGCGGCGGCTATGGGCTGCCCTAGGTTGGTTCACCCGCCCCTAGATCTTTGAGGATCGCTGCCCTTCAACACAAAGAACGAACGAAGATCGAGAGAGAAAGAACAAGGGAGGGATGTAAAACTAGGGTAAAAAGTAGATGTGTTTTACGATTGTGTGTTGTCGTTCAATCGGCAGTCACCCCTTGGGTATATAAGAGGCGCCTGGACTTCCCGTGCAAGGAAAAGGTTTGGATTCATGTTCAAAACCCTAGTCAAATTCGGATTGGTTTTGTCCGAACTTTCCAGAACTGTTCGGTTTAAACTGGCTGCACCTTGCGGGTCTTTTTTATGGTGGTAAACGACCTCGGATGAAAATGAGCCCAAAAGCAATCTTGACCATTTCGACGAGGCGAACAACTTTCATGTTGAACGTTTTTTGATCCGAGGTCATCTTCATGGCAAAATTGCTTGCGCAAAACAGCTAAATATTCACGCAGCTCATCAGCATACCCACACATGTGTCTGGTTCCGGGCGTCATATTTTGCCCATTGGAGGGTCGCGCTGTGCGGGCTCTAACTTTTGCATACGATCTCGGATTGGGACGATCTTTATATTAAAATCGATTGTTTCGATGAGACGAAGACAATCCGTGTAGAAAGTTTTCCCATGTGAGGCCATCTCGGGGGTGTAATCAGCCGAATAGTGTTCTGAATACAAAATCTGAGTACTTCGAACACAACTTCGGCCTTAGAGATGAGACCGGATGACTATGGCCCAAATATCAAAGTTTTTCCTTTTGACGATATGGAACTTTGTCACTTTGAGCACTTCTCCATTTGAGGCCATCTTAATTAAGTTCTTCGCCGTGCCAAAATCTGGTGTCAACACATGCCCCCCTGTTTTTCGGCAAACTTGTGTGCCAAAAAATAACTTGCACGATGCTTTTCCTAAGGACGATGTCAACACTCCATCGGCCATTTTATGTGCTTAGGGCGATAATTTCTATATCGGCCATGTTTAACTTCTTGTTTACATCATATCCTGGAACCGATTACCACCAATCTGCTTTAAAGAGATGGGAATGAACCCGTTCCTCGTAGCACTAAGGAAATCAAACTCCGAGAGGTCACGCCCTATTAAGCAAGTAACATCCGGATGATTCCAATCCACTGATGCACCGGACAAAGCAACACAAGCCGAATTATCTGCGTGAATGACTTCTACCTCATCATCGACCCACTGTATTAAGAATTGATGGATGGTAGATGGCACACATTGCATGAACCCAATCACGGCCTAATATAACATTATAGTTACCTTGCACCTCGGCGATGAAGAATGTGGTGGCCAAATTTTTGCTTCCCATGGCGAGTTCCATGCACATCACACCTTTGGCCTCTGTCTTTTCTTTACCCTCAAATTCATTAAGTACCATATTGGTCTTCATCAATGCATCATTATCTAATCCCAACTTCTTGAAGACCAAGTAGGGCATAAGATTTACCACAGCACCACCATCAACGAGCATCCTAGCAACCGGCGATCCGTTAATATGAACTTTGAGGTACAATGGCTTCAAGTGTTTCACCGGTTCTTTTGGCTTCTCGAAGATAGCGTTCTTTGGACCAAAATCCAGTTGAGCCACCTCCCCTTCTTCACCTATAGCACGAAACTCGGCAGGTAAGTAATACACCATATTAATATCCATACCTTCCCGAACCGGCGTAGAGTCGTAATCCACCATCTCATCTTCATCCCCCAATGTGTATATTGGGCTTAAAGTCTCCTCAATTGAAGGGGACTTTTCATGTGGTGTGGACGATGTAATAGGGGTCGCATCATCCTCTTTTGGTGGTGAAGGTGTTGCTGCAGCTAATGTAGAAGCATCTGTGTTTTGTTTTTGTTTAGGCCTCCACACTTGTTTTGTGAGTGCCATGGGCCGAATTTCACTTAACAATTCGTCCCTTTGCCTCTCCTCTTTGTGCTCTACCTTCTCGTGGTTTCTCATGTGTTGTAATCTCCTTTTCATGGTCTTGGTTAAACCGGGAGGGCACCACTTAGGTTGAGTATATTTGGGATCCCTTGGTTTGGCCCTGCTTGTGCTTGCCTCATGATGACTAACCATGGAACCCTGTTGAACAATAACAATATCACAATTAGAAGTAGCCAGATTACCAACAACCGGCTTTTCGATCTCCTTTTGCTTGTCACATTCTGCAATTTCCGCATTACGTGACTTAACACGCCACACTTTTTTGTTGGCCTTACTTGGAGAAATTTTTGTTGGCTGATTAGCACCATAGCTCAAATGACCTTGTGTGGGGTAATAAAGTCTCTTGCGAGCAGGCCTTCTAGGTGCTGCCCACCCCATATGAAAAGCATAAGGAGCCATTGGGGGCTGCCACCATCCACCATTGAAGTCTCTCATGTAATATGGCGCATAGGAGGGTTGTGATATCCATGGTGTCAGTGCCCATGGCCCTATGGCCTAGCATAGCATCGAAACTCTTGTTCCAGAGGTGATCTTGAATGCTTTGAATGTGATGGCCAATTAGAGCTAGAACCAGCCGCTTGACTTGCATATTTGGATAGCAACATATCAAAAGTTAGCCTGATTCGCTTGCGCTTAGCTTCACTCTTTCCCCACTTGCCAACTTCTGAATTCTTGGGCTTGATAAATTTAACATGAGTATCTTCTTGTACTTGTGGTTGCCCCCTGAGTGCAGGATATTTTATGGTGATCTTCAATACTTCCTTGCCATCGGGTTGCTTATCAAGCACAACCTCTCATCCCAAGACTTTGTCGCCCTCCTTGCCTTTCCTAGGTTCACCAATAACAACATTATCTTTATTAGCAGATTCGGCTATGCTAGGCCGAATCAACATTTTCATTCCCTCCAAGTCCATGGTGTTTATCGGGAAGGGATGTTTATCAACTTGCATCTCAGCAAAATTCAATCCTCCGTCATTAATGGTCGATTTTATCTGTCGACGAAAAACATTGCAATCATTAGTAGCATGAGAAAATGAATTATGGTACTTGCAATAAGCATGCCGTTTCAGCTCGTCAAACGGCGGTATGGTGTGTGATATTCTAATCATCTTATCTTGCAAGAGAGCATCAAATATTTTATCACACTTTGATATATCAAAAGTAAACCTCATCTCGTCATCATGATTCTTGCGAATCGGCTTAAGAGCATTGCACATATAGGGTTTGGCCTTTGAGGACCAAACAAATTCAGTAGTATAGACATCAACCTCATCGTCCGAATTATCATCATTGTGTTCAACCATATGCATTCTAGGACGATCGGTTGTAGACCTATGAACCTCTTTACTTCGACTCTCTTGAGCCAAAGCTTTTTGTAAGACTTGGTTAATGCTCAAAAACTCATAACTTTCTAACCTCTCTTTAATGTGAGTTTTCAAACCATTAAGAACAAGATCCGCCAAGTCTCTCTTAGTTATCACTAAGCTATAACATCAGTTCTTTATATCTCTAAATCTCTTTACATAATTGGTAACCGATTCATCATGTTTCTGCCTAACCGATGTAAGATGTGACAACTTTAGCTCATTATCGCCGCTATAAAAGTGATCATGAAACTTTTGCTCTAATTGCGACCATAAGAGAATTGAGCCATGTGGTAAAGTAGCAAACCATGAAAATGCGGTACCAGTTAAAGATAATGTAAATAAACGCACTTTCAATTCTTCTATGGAACCTGCTTCACCCAACTACGCTAGATACTGACTAACATGCTCCCAAGTTGTTTTCGTACCCTCACCACTAAATTTAACAAAATCAGGAACCTTATAACCTTGAGGGTAAGAAATTGCATCGAAGTGTTCAGGATAAGGATTTTGGTACACACGACTCTTTACTTTCGGCTCATTTCCGAAAGTTTCTAGAAACATCTTATGCAAATCCTCCCTTAATTTAGCTAAAATTGGATTGGAGGTAGATGAAGATGTTTGTGGTAATGACATAGGAGCAACCTGAGTACTAGCTATTGGTGCAACTTGTGGGATGGGCGCCGAACCATAATTCGGTGGACGACCAAACATGCTTGCGCTTATGGGTGGTGTGACAAAGTGATTCAGCGTAGACGCCGAATTGGGCACACCCATAATAGGATTAGGGTATGTAGGTGCAGCCACAAGCTGGTTGGTTTGAGTAGGGTAATCAATGACATATTATATTGTGGTTGCATAGGTGGTGCTGATGAAATAGGTAAAATTGGAGTAGGGTTTTCAGATATACCAACAGTACCACTAGATGATGGAGGCATATTTTTCTGAGCATTAGCACTAGCCACAAAAGAATTGTATGCCATCACATTACCCTTACTAACAAGACTTTCAATCACAGCCACTTGCTCTGGAGAAAAAACTTTACTCACAGTGATTATATCTTGTTCGTCGATGAGGGGAGGAAGATTGACGTTTCCAACCGGAGTGATGTTGCCTTGACGGTCCTTCTTGAAACTTGAAAGAAACGCTTCCAAATCCTCCTCTCTGCACTTCTTCTTGAGCGCCTCAAAAGCCTCTTCACGCTGCTTCTTGCGTGCTTCGTAGGCTTGGCGATGTTCATCCGATAGTTCATCAAGACCGGGCTTAATGATGTTATCGGCGTTAACTTCTGAGGGTTTGGGGAGATTAGACATGGTTGATGATGATTCTTGATCTTTCGTCTCCAGCGGAGTCGCCAAAAAGTGTGTTCGCACATGGACACGTCACCGTGTACCTCCAACGCCGAGGGTGATGCACCACAGCTCACGTCGAATGAGACCCGTCCGGAAGCGCGGTACGCAAGCAATCCGGCGGGTGCTTTTCAGGACCCGAAGCCCCACGCGCCCGGGAGGGACCCCGTCTGGATGTGCGGCAGCTATTGGCTGCCCTAGGTCGGTTCGCCCGCCCCTAGATCCTCAAGGATCGCTGCCCTTCAACACGAAGAACGAACGAAGATCGAGAGAGAAAGAACAAGGGAGGGATGTAAAACTAGGGTAAAAAGTAGATGTGTTTTGCGATTGTGTGTTGTCGTTCAATCGACCGTCACCCCTTGGGTATATAAGAGGCGGCTGGACTTCTCATGCAAGGAAAAGGTTTGGATTCACGTCCAAAACCCTAGTCAAATTCGGTTTGGTTTTGTCCGAACTTTCCAAAATTGTTCGGTTTAAACTGGCTGCAGCTTGCGGGTGTTTTTTGTGGTGGTAAACGACCTTGGGTGAAAACGAGCCCAAAAGCAATCTTGACCATTTCGACGAGGCGAACAACTTTCATGTTGATCGTTTTTTGATCCGAGGTCATCTTCATGGCCAAATTGCTCGTGCAAAACAGCTAAATATTCACGCAGGTCATCAGACATACCCACACATGTGTCTGGTTTCGGGCATCATATTTTGCCATTGGAGGGTCGCGCCGTGCGGGCTCTAACTTTTGCATACAACCTCGGATTGGGACGATCTTTATATTAAAATCAATCATTTCGACGAGACGAAGACAATCCGTGTAGAAACTTTTCCCATATGAGGCCATCTTGGGGGCATAATCAGCTGAATAGTGTTCTGAATACAAAATCTGAGTACTTCGAACACAATTTCGGCCTTCGAGATGAGACCGGATGACTATGGCCCAAATATCAAAGTTTTTCCTTTTGACGATACAGAACTTTCTCACTTTGAGCACTTCTCCATTTGAGGCCATCTTAATTAAGTTCTTCGCCGTGCCAAAATCTGGTGTCAACACATGCCATGCCTTGTTTTGCTATGATTTGTTCCTGTAGCATGTTGTTAGCTTGCTCTAAACATTGCTTCCTGATGTTATTCCTAGCATGTTAGTAATTTTCACTAAGTCTGTGAAGCTGATATCTTTCGAAGACTACGCTTCTGGTAACCTCCATCTTGCAGCAGGAGAAGAGAGTAGATGGTAAGTTCACCAAGTAGCATCGTGTATCATAATCCTAACCGATGATCCTCCCCTCGTCGCCCCGTGAGAGAGCGATCACCGGTTGTATCTGGCACTTGGAAGGGTGTGTTTTATTAAGTATCCGGTTCTAGTTGTCATAAGGTCAAGGTACAACTCCAAGTCGTCCTGTTACCGAAGATCACGGCTATTCGAATAGATTAACTTCCCTGCAGGGGTGCACCACATTTCCCAACACGCTTGATCCCCTTTGTTCGGACACACTTTTCTGGGTCATGCCCGGCCTCGGAAGATCAACACGTCGCAGCCCTACCTAGGCACAACAGAGAGGTCAGCACGCTAGTCTAAATCCTATGGCGCAGGGGTCTGGGCCCATCGCCCATTGCACACCTGCACGTTGCGTACGCGGCCGGAAGCAGAACTAGCCCCCTTAATACAAGAGCAGGCTTACGGTCCAATCCGGCACGCGCCGCTCAGTCGCTGACGTCACGAAGGCTTCGGCTGATACCACGACGTCGAGTGCCCATAACTGTCCCCGCTTAGATGGTTAGTGCGTATAGGCCAGTGTCCAGACTCAAATCAAATACTAAGATCTCGTTAAACGTGTTATCTTGAAATAACCGCGAGCGCCGACCAGGGCCAGGCCCACCCCTCTCCTAGGTGGTCTCAACCCGCCCTGTCGCTTCGCCATAAAGATCCACACAGAGGGCTGTGTGCCTTACAGGCCCACGTCGAACTGGGGGTCGCCGAAAGGATAATCCTAGGATTCGACTGATGATTGTGAACATCGACAACTTATTGAATCAATGGACTCAAGAATGATAGTGACAAGGGATGCCAATAGGATTACTATACTTATGGGATTAACCATAATGCAAGCAAGCAAGAATTTCAAAAGCAATAAGCTGCTAAGGATTTTCGGAAGATGGAATATTATTTTGAAGAACTTAGTGAAACACACAAACAACTAGGGATGGGCGGATACTCGGTAAGTGCGAGAAATTATCCGTAGGGGTGTATATGTGGATAATGAACTGCAAGGAGTAGGCACAAAGTATTCTCGGAACAATAGAGAGAATTTCCGAGGTATCTTGTAATAACAAGATCAACTGGGAATGAAGTTATGGACAACAAGTGTATGTAGCTTTCCATAGGGATTTATCGATGGTATGGAATTGCAACGGCGAAGGGCACAAGGGTCTCGGGGAAACAACGGAGAGGATTGTCAGAATCTTCTGTTGAAGCGGTCGATCATCTGTAATGAAGGGGCTCTCCAGCAAGAATTGGTAACGAGAACCTAGAGTTAGTTTTTTTTGCAAAATCATTTAACCCGAATAGAAGAGAGATCAAAGTCCCAGAGTATAGGTCGAGGAATAAAAGATCCTAATACCTCCAAATGGCGACGTGGGCCTGTAAGGCACACAGCCATGTCAGTAATGGAGGGGTCATCAACTCCGTAGTCGAACTGGGGGTCGCCGGCAGTCTCGGGGTCTACCGAAAGAAGTAATGGAGGGAGGACACAATAAATAACAGAGCAATCAAAGCATCACAAAGTTTAACATGGCAATACGCGGTGCTAGGTGTGCCCTAACGCGGTAGTAGGTGGTACCGGCGAAAGGGGGAAACATCCGGGAAAATATCCCCGGTGTTTCGCGTTTTCGGATAGATGAATCGGAGGGGAAAGTTGCATGTTTTATATGCTAGGGATGTGTAGTGGACGAACGGGCTGCGTATCCGGATTCGTCTCGTCGTTCTGAGCAACTTTCATGTAGAAAGTATTTTCATCCGATCTACGGTTTATTTTATATGATTTTCTAAAGTTTTAAATCATTTTTAGAATTTATTTAATTAATTAAATCGAACATTATCAAGAACAGTGAAAGGTGATGTCAGCATGACATCACCATGACGTCAGCAGGTCAAACCCAGCTGACGAGAGTCAAATCAGGACTGCGGGTCCAGTGGGACCCACCTATCATAGACTAACATGTTAATGATGGTTTAATTAAGCAGGATTTGTTAATCTAATTAATTGATTAGGTTAATTTATCAGATCTAATTAAGTTAACTAATTAAGTAATTAATTAATTATTATTTTTAATTATATTTTTTTCTTGTTTTTCTATTTTCGTTTTACTCTACTTTCTTTTCTTTCTTCTTTTTTTTGACAGGGGGAGGACCCCACCTGAAAGTGGCTTTGGTCACCTCCCTCCTATGCACAAACGCACACAGGGGAGGGCAGAGGGCGCGCGGCCAGACATGGCCCCGATGAGGCCATGGCCGCGGCCGACAGCGGGGTAGGCGGCAGGGGACGGCTGCGGGTGCTCGGGGCGCGAGCGAGGGGGGGCTCATCGGCGGTGGACGCGGTCGGCTGTGGCGGCCAGAGGAGCCGTCGAAGCCGTGCTGGGGCGGCGGCGCGCTAGCGAGCGACGGGGAGCCGAGGCAGGACGTGGGCGGCGACAGCGGGTCCGGCGAGCGGGCCGTGGGCGCGGCTACGCGGGGGCAGGGGCTGCATGCAGTGGCGCGCTGGGCGCGGCCCCAAGCAGCACGCAGGGGAGGAGGCGAGCGCAGCGCGGCGGCGATGGCAAGCGCGGGCATGGGCGGCGGCGACCAAAGGCGGGCGGCGCGCGTGCACGCACCGGCGGGGGGGGGGGAAGAGGAGAAGGAGGGGGTCCTCAGGGGGGTTGTAGGGTCAGGGGCAAGGGGGGCGAGGAGGAGGGCAAAGACGACCAGGCGACGGGGAGGCAGTCTGTGGGGACCCTGACTCATAAGTCGAGATCACCGAATGCACGTGTATAGTGATCCCAGAGATCAATGCTCACTGAACACACAGAAGCTGAATAACAAGAGTCTTACATCCATACATACCGTTTCACACAAGTAGGACTATTATGGTCAAGTCTTACATAGATAAAGCCACAAGGGCTGAACACCAAATAAACTTAAGCAGCGGAAATCTTCGTCGATAAGTAGAACCCATGCATCTGCCTTAACCCTACAGGCATTCTGACTGGGAGGCGTCCTAGCTTGCATGTTCGTCACCAAGGTACTCTTCATTATATCCTGTTCTTTCATGCCTGGCCAATAAAATAACCAGTGGCAAGCCAATGAGTACTTTGAATGTACTCGCAAGCAACCCATGTTTTGGTTCAAGATACAACAATGCATGATATAGGTAAAATTTTGCAGAAAGCTAGTTTTGAGTGCCATGACATGTTCAACAACTTGTAAGACATGCATTAGGAGAATTCAAGTAACCATGAGGACATGTTACAGATATCAACATAAATAGAGTGGGCATCAACCCAACTCAATCATGTCAAGTCCTTTGACTTGACCCAAGTAGTTCTTCCCACTTTATCCAAACACATACACTGGTTTGTAAACATGTGGACGTAGCCCAAGAGCGGTTACCCAACTGTCCTTGACCGTGAACACGGCTATTCCAATAGTTTTACACTCTGCAGAGGTTGCGTACTTTACCCACAAGATCCGGGGAACTTCCGTGTCATCCACGACCAGCGGTACCTCAAGTACCCGGGGTAAGCACCCGATCACTATCTTTCCCTAGACGACACTAACAAGCATTCCACTCGTTGTTCCATATCCTCACGATGTACATCATACGTACGAGACTCACTCGAGATCGTAACATCCGAGAGGGGACACAATGGTGTATCCGGTGCCCTGTGAAAACAGTCATGGCCGCCCTACCTGGCACGACCCCGTCCCAAGAGAGCACACCAACAACTCTCCCGTCACTAGTAATGCGGGCTCCAAGCTAGTATCGGCCTAGGTAATCAATAATGCCCTTTCCCATATAAGGGTAGAGTGGTTGTGCATGTAAGGTTGGAATAACGGTCGCAACTTAAACCAATACATTTTGAAAAATAACACACACACTTGCCTCGGTACACCACTTCATCATCAAGTGGTTACCCAACTCATCATCTCCCTCGGGCATAAGTGGCACCTGACGGGGTTTTCGAAAAGTCCTTTGAAAATACTTTGTCTCCATCACCATGCATATCCCCGTCCCTTTTTGCGTAGCAACTACTTTAGCATCCTATCTACTCCCACCGGCATAACCCTCATAAGGAGGTAGGGTCATGCACAATGCAAGTATCAACAAGGAAGTAACGGAGGCAAACCATCAAAGTGGTTCCACCTCATCATGATTCCGTTGCAACAACAATATCGTGCTATATGTCATGCATAAAAAGGGTTTCATGGACATGGTCAAAGGGCTGCTTGCCTTGGTCTTCAAAGTCTTCAAGTCCTTCTCCTTCTTCTTATCCAACTACTTCGTCAAATACGGGATCAATTCGTCGCAAAACAAATGACAGGAAAAATAAGGCAATAGCAAAACAGAATAACCAAAGTGCTCAGAAAAATGTCAACTCATTTTTGTTAAATACTAGGGTGAAAACTAAGAAGGGGAAAATTCCTAGTTTTGGATTTGGAGTCATGGAAACAGTGCTAGGAATTTTAAATGTCGGGCATAAATGCTCAAATTCAAATTTAAATTTGAACAATGAAGAAAAGTTGGATTGATAAGAGTGGAAACAGCACCAATAAATAGGTGGGATTATTACAAGAATTTAGGAGTTGGAATTATTGCATTTGGATTATTATTTAATCCTGTGGAATTTTTGGAAAAGTTATAGAAAAAGAAAAGGAAAAAGGCCACTGTGCAACTGGGCCTATTCGGCCATAGTGCAGCAGGCCCAGGGGGAATCCAGCCTGCGCAAGGCTGCCACGTCGAAGGCGTATTTCGGAAATACGCCTCCAGCCGACGCAGCAAACCGGTGCGCGCGCATGCGTGCGTGTTTAAACCTGACGGGTGGGGCCCACCCATCAGAGTGTGAGGCTGACCAACGGGCCCCACGGCCGTCGTCTTCAACCTTGGCCCAGAGAGGGAGGCGAGCTCACCGGCATCGCTATGGTTGACGGCGAGGCGATCCAAGGGCATCAGCGTGCTCAGGGCGGAGTCGCCGTTCGGGTGGAGGTGGAGGCGGCCGCCGGAGTGTAGGGGTTCACCGGCGACGAGGAAGCCGGCGGAAGGGCTTCGGGAGGTGCTTGCCCTGGTCGATTCCGGCTGCAATAGAGAGGGGAGACAGAGGGGAAATGGTAAGAGAGGTGAGGCGGTTCCAGATCAAGAGAGAGAGGGGGGCAAAGGAGGCTTGTACCACGAGATCGACGGTGACCCGAAGCGGCGGAGCTCGAGCTCGATCTCGAGCTCGGGCGGCTCTGGGAGTGAACGGGAGGCCCAGTGGGGCTATTTAGAGTGGAAGAGGACGAGTGGTGGCTAGAGGGGGGCTCGGGGATGCCTTATATAGGCGAGCGGCGGTCCACCGTGGGCTCGTGCGCCGGGGAGCTCGTGCTCGTCGCTACGGGCCTCGGGAGGGTGTTGCGCCGAGTCTAGGGCGTTCGTGGGGGTCAACTACGCCCAGGGGGAGAAGAGAGGGAGCGGGGAGGGGTTAGAGACGCCGCGCGTGTGAGGCCGCTCATTAGAGCTCTTAGGCGGCCGGCGCGCGTGCGAGCAAGGGCAGCAGGAGGGAGAAGGAGGAGGGGGACAGAGGCGTAGCGTGCTGCGGACATCGAGGAGCATCGGCTGGCGTGAGGGGGAGAGCCGAGGTGGCCGGAGGTGGTTGGCAGGGGGCGGCTACAGTGCGGGAGCGCACTGTAGCGCGCTCCAGAGCATGCAAATGGCCGCATGCCATTTTTTTGGCAAAGTGGGCACGACCAAGCATGTCTGGTAGCTCTAGGGAGGAGTAAAGAATGTGTGGAAAGCCTTGGATGCCTTGGGTGGCCACTGGAGTGAGGAGGGAGGTGAGGAAGGGGGGGTGCAAGGGCTGTCTAGAGAGGTAAAAGAGGTGGTTTCACCCCTCAATTAATGATCTGAGATGCAGCCATTGCTACTGGAGGTAGAAGAGGTCTAGGAGGGGCTGTGGTAAAAAGTGGAGGCCATGGAGAAGAGTGGAAGAGGTCAAAACAGGGGTTTTAGTAAAATGGCAGAAGGTGTTTGATGCTTGTTTGGTTAAGAAAGTGAACTCCATTTGCCAGGAGACTCCACAGGGTGAAATTGCACATATAATTAGGGCCTTACACCCGTTTTGAGCTTATTTGGGCAAAGTTCACAATGTAACTTTTGTAAACCCTAGAAATTAGCAGAAATGAACTTGTGTAGATCTAGTTGAGCAAATCACTCCCCCTTGATGAACCACTTGATGTAGTGGCCTCATTTGGTCATGTGAACATGCTCAGAAAAGTTGGGGTCAAGGAGATAAAGTTGGTAGTACAAAGTTGTTCAAGTTTGATTCTGGTCAGAGAGGGTTTTGGGTCATTTTGGTGAACCAAAATGACCTTGATTGATATGAGGCTTTGCAAGGTGATCACAATATGCATTTGTGACTTGCTGGATTTTCCTTGGATTTTTATGAAAATAGTTCCTGTAGAAATATTTCAAATCCTTAGAATGGGCAGAAAGGGTTTTGGGAGGTTTTGTTCAATATTGTGAACATGACCATGTGTTGAAACTCTTATATATGGAAAATATATGTCCACTGAGTTTCCCTGATTTTTGTGAAATATTTTTGAAACAATAAAATATTTTTTCCCTATTAAAGACCATTTCTGGCTTTAAGAAAAAGCTTTTAAATAAAATAGGAAAATAACTTTTTAAGATTATATTTTTTGTGGTTTATGGGAGTCCTATATCTAATAGGATTCAAATATACTTTTGGAAAGATTTTTACTGCCCTTAATTAAGTACTTGTTATGCAAACCTCAATTCAAGGGTTTTTGGAAAAACTAATTTTTGAAAATACTTTTTGCCCAAATTATTTTTGTAAGAAAATACTATATTGCTCTATACACATGGCATGATCATTGGGCAGAAGTTTGGGGCAAGGAGATGAAGTATAGAAGGTGGAGTTGTGTTGACTTTAAAGAGCACTTGAAGAACATAGAGAGAAAACCAACTCCAAATAAAAGCCAAATAATGCAAAAGTTTTTGTCAAACCACACTTTATCGAGGTTTATTAGCTTAAGTGTTGTGGCATGAAAATCAGGGTGTGACACAGTCCGGCTGGGGGGGGAGCGGTCCGGCGAGGGGCGTCGGCGTGGTGGCGACGGGAACCGGCGGCAGCGTCGATGGGGTCGGGGCACAGTTGCCTTGATCTCGATCCAGACGGGGTGGGGAGAGGAGGAGCGAGGCGTGGGGGGGAGTGGGTGACCGATCTAGGTTATGGGGGAGTGGGGGGTTATGGGGCGTCGTCTGGGCCAGTCTGGCTAGCCCAATGGCCAAATGGGCCGAGGCCCAGTGAGGGGGGGGGGGTCTTTGTTTTATTCTTGTTTTTCTGATTTGTTCTTTTCTCTTTAGCTATTATTCTTTTCTATTAAATTTTAGTTTCCTCTTAGTTTCTGTTTTATAAAAATTATCACTAGTACCTAAACTTGCATTTATAATTATACTACTGCCATAGTAATTATTAACCCAAAATAAAATATTTTAATATTTAATAAAATCCAATATGTATTTATGTAATTGTTTTAACTACTGTTTTAATTACCTAAGTGCATTTAAACCTTTTATAATAATGTGGTTTCTCCACCATTACTACTTATGCATTATTTGGTTCACTCTGAACATTTTAGTTTTAATATTTGAAAACTTTTATTGTTTTCCTGATTTTGAATTTGAATTTGAATCGGTTTCGAACTAACTCGAGATTAGCAACTATAATCGAGGTGACGTGGCATCATTAGCAGAGGATCACTGTAGCTTAATTACCCGGGCGTCACATTCATCCTTGCATCATGTGGAATTACCTTGACACACTTGCAAAATATTTCCCCATGCCTTTGTCCCATGCATCATCTCCTTCTCCTTTCCTTCTATTTCCTGTCTTTTGCTAGTCCCATTTCCCCCTTCTCTATTAATGTCCTTTCATTTCCTATAAATTCTAGACCGTGCTAGGACAACCTCCTCCAATTTTCAGATCCTTTGGACTTGTTTTGGTTGGATTAAAAAATGGCTCAAGTTTGAATCTAATTCAAACTTCAATTATTTTTCTATCTCTAAAATATTGCCAAACCATTTTATTCTATTTGTGCAAAGTTCCGACGCTCCAAGAATATTTTATTTTCTAAAATATTCTTTCCCTAGCCCCCTCTTCTTTTTCTTCTCTCCATGGTTTTCTGGTAAAGGAAAAGAATGAGGGAGAGAGAGAGCCCCTGCCAGCTCTACTAGGCCGGCCAACCAGCGCCCTCCATCGCTTTGGCCCATCTTCCCTAGGCCCACTTAAACCCCTCACCTAACCCTAGCCCAACCCACCTATCTTTCCTTCCTCTCCCCTGCCTGATCCCCATCCGCACCCTCTCCCTCTCGTTCTTTCTCTCCAGCGCCACTAGAGAGAGAAAGGGAACAACCTTGCCCCGCCCGATTCACCAACTCTCCCTCACGTCTCCTTCTCATCCGCGCCGGCGACATCCTACTGCCTCCTCCACCACCAGTTCAGGCCAGCTCCACCGCCCTGTCCGTTCCCGGCCGAACCTCATCCACAGGACCACGTCCCTGCCTCTGTTTCCTCCACCATCGCGCCCCGTCCTTTCCTGCTCTACCGACCACGCCGGCCACCAGAGTCGTTGATAGCCGAAGCCCAGCCACGTCGCAGCCCCTACTGCCGGCGACCTCGCCTGGACCCGTCAAGCTCCGCCACCCAACCTGCATCATGCCGCTCATCGGAGTCCCTCTGCTGCTCCCCTGTGTCAAGTTTGCTACTACGTCGTCGTCTACATCCACCATGGCCTCGCCTCTGCTTGCGCAGATGAACAGCAACGTCAGCCACACACTTCCTTTGCATCGTCACGCCCGCGCCAAGTCCCGTCTCCGCCCTGCATCCAACCGCGATACCGCCAAGTACCACGATACCGACGACATCCACTACTACTGTCGCCGAGGGTTTCGTCAAGTTCAACTTCTTTGGCTACGAACGGTGACGACCCCGAACATCTACGGACGTGCACGACTACCGTTGCCCGAAGAACCGCAGGTCACAAACGCCGTGAACAACTACCGTCGTCGTGGATCCGACAAGTTCGTGAGAAGGACAACTTCCCACAACGACCCGTGAACAACTACTTCCACGACGACCGTGTACAACTACCATCGCGAGAACGCCTACTTCCTCTACGAACTCGAACCGCTCTAAGTATGCTCCTTTGGAAGGTATAACCCGAGACGACCGTCCGAGAACGATTGCTTCTGTTGTATGAGATGTACTCATGGGACACCTGGTATCCGGGAGCGCCCCACCATCTTCTGCACTCATCCGCACACTTCTCCTTTGCACCAGTATCTCAATCGAGTTACCGGAACCGGAACGTTGCCGTGGCACCGTTTTCATTATCGTTGCCGTGGCACCCATTTTCTTTCCACCACGATGACAAATGCTTCATATCATGCTCTTGTCAACTTTTAATAAAATTGTATAACTTGCACATGTCATCTGCATCATGATAACAACAATTAAAATGTTTAAAATTGTTGTTTGCATTAAATTGCTAAATGCATATGGGGATTTACCAGAATTGTGGTTTGTTCGGGCCTCATTTAAACTTGTTTAGATAGAGGTTTTACTTTTGCTTCTTCTCTTGCCATATTTAAACAACATTTAATTTTGTTGAGTAGTTTAAATAGGAGAGAACTAAATAAGTCACGTGGTGTTTCGTCAATATGCAACGGAGTTGCATATTGAGCCCCACTTAATTTGTAGGGTTGTTTGTTGCACTTTCCATGCCATGCAAAATTAAATCGGACATGAATCATACTTGGCTATGCATCATGTTATGTGATGGTTGTTTACTATGTTGTTTGCTTCTTTCTGGGATTGCTTCCCTTGTTAGCTTCGGTTCCATTCCGGAGTTGTGAGGATCCGTTCGATTACGTCCGTTTGTCTTCTTCATGGACTCATTATTCTTCCTTGCGGGATCTCAGGCAAGATGACCATACCCTCGAAATCACTTCTATCTTTGCTTGCTAGTTGCTCGCTCTATTGCTATGCTGCGATACCTACCACTTGCTATATCATGCCTCCCATATTGCCATGTTAAACCTCTAACCCACCTTTCCTAGCAAACCGTTGTTTGGCTATGTTACCACTTTGCTCAGCCCCTCTTATAGCGTTGCTAGTTGCAGGTGAAGATGAAGATTGTTCCATGTTGGAACATGGTTATTGTTGGGATATCACTATATATCTTATTTACTTTAATGCACCTATATATTTGGTAAAGGGTGGAAGGCTCGGCCCTATGCCTGGTGTTTTGTTCCACTCTTGCCACCCTAATTTCCGTCATACCGGTGTTATGTTCCTTGATTTTGCGTTCCTTACGCGGTTGGGTTATAATGGGAACCCCTTGACAGTTCGCTTTGAATAAAACTCCTCCAGCAAGGCCCAACCTTGGTTTTACCATTTGCCAGCCTTTTTCCCTTGGGTTCTGCAGACTCAAGGGTCATCTTTATTTTAAACCCCCGGGCCAGTGCTCCTCTGAGTGCTAGTCCAAACTAGAGCCCCTTGCAGCGCCACCTCGGGGAAACTTGAGGTTTTGTTTTAGTTGTACGGATTGCTTATCCGGTGTGCCCTGAGAATGACATATGTGCAGCTCCTATCGGGATTTGTCGGCACATTCGGGTGGCTTTGCTGGTCTTGTTTTACCATTGTCGAGATGTCTTGTAACCGGGATTCCGAGTCTGACCGGGTCTTCCTGGGAGAAGGAATATCCTTCGTTGACTATGAGAGCTTGTGATGGGCTAAGTTGGGACACCCCTGCAGGGTTTTCAACTTTTGAAGACCGTGCCTGCGGTTATGGGAAGATGGGAATTTGTTAATATCCGGTTGTAGAAAACTTGACACTTAACATAATTAAAACGAATAAACCGCGTGTGTATCCATGATGGTCTCTTTCCGGCGGAGTTCAGGAAGTGAACACGGTTTTGGAGTTATGCTTGAATGTAAGTAGCCTCAGGATCACTTCTTGATCACTTCTAGTTCACGACCGTTGCATTGCTTCTCTTCTCGCTCTTATTTGCGTAAGTTAGCCACCATATATGCTAGTGCTTGCTGCAGCTCCATCTCACTACCTTTTCCTACCCATAAGCTTAAATAGTCTTGATCGCGAGGGTGTGAGATTGCTGAGTCCCCGTGACTCACAGATACTTCCAAAACATTTGCAGGTGCCGATGATGCCAGTACAGGTGACGTAACCCAGCTCAAGTGGGAGCTCGACGAATATCGTGTTTGTTGTGTTGTTTCGTTTCTAGTTGATCAGTAGTGGAGCCCAGTCAGGGCGAAGCATTAGGGGTTGTCTTTCTTTATTTGGTTCCGTAGTCGGACCTTGATTGTATTCTGGATGATGTAATGCTATATTCATGTATTGCGTTATCCCTTTGTTATTCAGTACATGGGATGTGTAAAGATTACCTCTCTTGCGACATGCCTACTATGCGGTTATGCCTCTAGGTCGTGCTCCGACACGTGGGAGATATAGCCGTATCGTGGGTGTTACAGGAAGTGTGATGATTTACTTTGGTATTCATTCATTCATTCTTGTTCGAATGTTAAGGCTATATGTTGCAATTTCGATCCATTGATTCAGCTTGAATATATGTCTTTCAAGATGCTAACGGATGTCAACCTCTTCAGGATGGCTCCTCCAACGCGTCAGAATCCGGAACCTCTGCCACCACCTCCACCTCCGGAGGCATGGCAAGCTGTCATGGCAGCCACCAACGCCAACACTCAGATGCTTTTGCAACTCTTGCAAGAGCGAAACTAAGGGCAAGGCAACCAAGGAAATCAAGGCCAAGGCAACAATTAGCCTCAGTTTGCTACCCTCAATCAGTTCCTCGCAAACCAGCCAAAGTCCTTCAGTAACTGTGTCGAGGCCACAGACGCCGATGACTGGCTCATGGATATTTGCAAACATTTTGAGTGTAGCAATGTCAGGCCTGAGGACTTTGTCAAGTTTGCTTCGTATCAACTCAAAGACCAAGCTATTGAGTGGTATCAACAATACAAAGATTCTAGAGGAGGTCGTGTGATTACCTGGGATGATTTCCGCCGAGACTTCAAAGCTCATCACATTCCACAAAGTGTAGCTGAGAGCAAGCGTGAGGAGTTCCGCAATCTCAAGCAAGGCAGCATGTCCATGTATCAATACAATATCCAGTTTTATAAACTCACCCGCTTCGCTAAACAAGACGTCCCTGATGAAAAGAGCATGATTTATCAATTCCGAGGTGGCCTCAGAGAAGATCTGCAATTAGCTCTCATGCTTCTTGAGCCGACTAAGTATGATGAATTCTACAACGTGGCACTAAAGCAAAAAGCTGCTTAGCTCAAGTGTGATGCTTCTAAGAAGAGAGTCAGGGATGCAGCTCAATCTTATTCTTCAACTCAAGTGGCAGCTAAGCAAGAGAAGTTCTGGTTGCCTCCTCCTCCTTTGTTTCGTTAGCCTTATCAGCAGAAGAGTAAAGGTGGCAGTGGATCTTCCCACCCACCCAACCCAGGCTATCAGAACAAAGCTCAGTCTCATACTCCAGGGTCTAGTGCTCCTTATCACCGTCTGCTCTCAGAGGTTACTTGCAACAAGTGTCAGCAGAAAGGGAACTCTGCAAACAAATGCTTCAACCAAATGCGCCTTCCGCGTCCTCCTCCTGTGAGATCTGCCAGTAATGCAGTGGTTAAGCATAATCCCAAGCATGCTAAGGTCAACATGATGAACACAGCTCAGGCAGAGGATTCTTCAGAAGTGATCATGGGTAACCTTCTAGTTAACTCTATTCCTGCAAAAGTTCTTTTCGATACTAGTGCATCGCATTCTTTCATATCATTCCCATTTGGATCGTAGCACAATGTTGACACAGAGGTTTTGTCCAAAGTCATGAAAGTTGTTTCTCCAGAAAAGCTTATGACTTCTAGTTTGGTTGCTCCCGATGTCTCTGTCCAATTTGGAGACTATACATTTCTGTCCTCTCCAATTGTTCTTGTTGACAATGATATTGATCTAATTCTCAGGATGGACTGGCTTTCTAAGCACAAGGCTCCGCTTGATTATGCTGCCAGAGAAATTCAATTGACACACTCTTCTGAGGAAGTGATCATCTATGCCGCTCGTGACGAAACCATTTGACTATTTTCTCTCAATGAGAAGGGCGAGTTGAATGCCATCTCTCATATTCCAGTCGTTTGTGAATATCAAGACGTCTTTCCAGAAGAGCTTCTAGGAATGCCTCCTCACCGGCCAGTTGAATTCGTCATCAATCTTGAGCCTGGAACGGAACCTGTTTGCAAACGTCCTTACGAGCTTGGACCAGAAGAGTTGAAGGAGTTGAAGAAACAACTCGATGAACAAGAGCGTATGGGTGTGATCAGACCGAGTTCATCTCCATGGGGTTGTGGTGTTCTTTTTGTCAAGAAGAAGGATGGAACGGAACGACTCTGTGTCGACTACCGTCCATTGAACAAGAAAACAATAAAGAACAAGTACCCACTTCCCAACATCAATGAGCTTTTCGAGCAACTCAAAGGTGCTCAAGTTTTCTCCAAGCTCGACCTTCGTATGGGTTATCATCAGATTCGCATTCGTGAACAAAATATCCCCAAGACAACATTCAGAACAAGCTATGGACATCTTCACAGATCATAAGAGCCTCAAGTACATCTTCACTCAACCCAACCTCAACCTCAGGCAGACTCGTTGGGTCGAAATGATTCAAGAATACAATCCGAGTATTGAATATACTCCAGGCAAGGCCAATGTCATTGTAGATGCTTTGAGCAGGAAGGCTTACTACAACAGCTTAATTCTCAAGCCCTTCCAACCGGACCTTTGTGAAGCTTTCTGCAAACTGAATCTCCAAGTTGTTCCTCAAGGCTTTCTTGCCAACCTCGAAGTCTCTCCTACTTTGGAAGATCAAATTCATGAGGTACAACTTCTTGATGCCATGGTGAAGAAGGTGAAAATTGGGATTGCCAAGAATCAACCCAAGTACAAGTGCTATCGCATTGATGGCAAAGATACTCTATTCTTCGAGGATCGAATTGTGGTTCCTAAAGGTGATCTACGAAAAGTCATTATGAACGAGGGGCACAATTCCCTTCTATCCATTCATCCTGGAAGTACAAAGATGTACCATGACCTCAAGCAGTCGTATTGGTGGACTCGAATGAAGCGAGAGATTGGTCACTTCGTGAATGAATGTGATGTCTGTAGAAGGGTGAAAGCAGAACACCAAAGGCCAGCTGGTCTCCTCCAACCTCTTGCTATTCCAAAATGGAAGTTTAACCATATTGATATGGACTTCGTGACTGGATTTCCCAAGTACAAATGTGGAAATGATGCTATCTTTGTTGTCATCGAGAAGCTTACTAAAGTAGCTCATTTTCTTCCTTTCAAAGAATCTATCATAGCAGCTCAGTTGACAGAGCTATACACCTCCAGGATTGTCTCCTTGCACGGCATTCTGCAGTTGATATCTTCAGATCATGGAACCATCTTCACTTCTAAGTTCTGGGACTCTTTTCAGAAGGCCATGCCATGGGCACCAACATTCGCTTCAGCACAGCCTTCCATCCTCAAACTAGTGGCCAAGTCAAGCGAGTCAATCAAATTCTTGAAGATATGCTCAGGGCTTGTGTCATTTCCTTCGGTATGAAGTGGGAAGATTGCTTTCCATATGCCGAGTTCTCCTACAACAACAGCTTCCAAGCGAGTTCGGGCAAGGCCCCATTCGAGATTCTCTATGGCAGAAAGTGCCGTACCCCTCTTAATTGGTCAAAGACAGGTGAACACCAACTTCTTGGCAATGACTTAATCACAGAAGCTGAAGAAATGTGCAAAGTCATCCACGAAAATCTCAAAGCCGCGCAATCGCGCCAGAAGAGTTACTATGATAGCAAGCACCGTGACTTGGCTTTCGAGATCGGAGACCATGTCTACCTCCGCGTCTCTCCAATGAAAGGTACTCGTCGCTTCGGTATCAAAGGGAAGCTTGCCCCTAGATACGTGGGTCCTTTCAAGATCATTGGAAAAAGAGGCGATCTCGCCTATCAACTTGAGCTTCCGTCCAACTTCACAAATGTGCACGACGTGTTTCACGTGTCACAGCTTCGCAAGTGCTTCAAGACTCCTGAGCGCACCATCAACTTCAAAGAGATTGATCTCCAAGAAGACCTGTCTTATCATGAGCATCCCGTTGCTATTATTGAAGAAACCGAGCGCAAGACTCGCAAAAAGTCTATCAAATTCCTAAGTGAAGTGGTCACACCATTCCGAGCATTTTCCCCGTTGTCTGTTTCGCAATCCGACACTCCCACTTGGACCGGCGTCACCCTTTTTTCTCTTTTCGTGAGCGGGTGTTAAACATTCTCGGAATGGACCGAAATTTGCCAAGCGGCCTTGGTACACCACCGGTAGACCGCCTGTCAAATTTCGTCCCATTTGGAGTCCGTTTGATGGTCTAAGGGTTAACCGGGTAACCGCAAAAGCCTTTTGTGTGTTGCAGCCCAACACCCCTCCCAAACGGGCCAATAACCGATCCAAACCTTTTCCATGTCCTCTGCCGTCGGATCACGATCGCGTGGGCCAAAACTACACTCCATTTGGACACTCCTACCTCCTCCTAGCTTGAAATATGTGCCTCTCCCCCGAAATTCTCGCAGTCCAAACCCTACCCTCATTCCCCCGCGCCGTCGGACGAAATCACCGCCGCCAGACGTGTCCGCCGGACGCGTCGCACCATCCAATCGGGTGGCGACACGTCATCCCGCCGCCGCCTGGAACCACTACCGCGCGTCCTCGTCAACCCAGGCCACCCACTTCGCCGCGCCTCCACCGCGGGCCCACCGAAGCCCGGAGCCGCCCCCCGGCCCGTTCCCCGCGCTCGTCCAGCGCCCGCGTGCCGCGCGCGCTTGCCATCCCCTGCGTCGAGCCCTGCGCTACCGGTTGCTATTCCCCGCGCCGCCCCGTCGTCCGGTCGTCGCCGCCATCGCTTCGTCCGCGCCCGACCTCGCCACCCCTCGTCACCGGCCAGATCCAGTCGGGCCGGAGCGGATCCGTGCCTCCCCTCGTCGCCGACCCTCTCCTCCAACTCCGGCCATTGTCCCCCTCGTCTCCGGCCCGACTAATCATCGGGCGGCTTTGCTGGTCTTGTTTTACCATTGTCGAAATGTCTTGTAACCGGGATTACGAGACTGATCGGGTCTTCCCGCGAGAAGGAATATCCTTCGTTGACCGTGAGAGCTTGTGATGGGCTAAGTTGGGACACCCCTGCAGGGTTTTGAACTTTCGAAAGCCGTGCCCGCGGTTATGGGAAGATGGGAATTTGTTAATATGCGGTTGTAGAGAACTTAACACTTAACTTAATTAAAATGCATCAACCGCGTGTGTAGCCGTGATGGTCTCTTCTCGGCCGAGTCCAGGAAGTGAACACGGTTCTTGTGCTATGCTTGAACGTAAGTAGTTTCTGGATCACTTCTTGATCACTATTAGCTTCTCGACCATGCTTTGCTTCTGTTCTCGCTCTCTTTTGTGTATGTTAGCCACCATATATGCTAGTGCTTGCTACAGCTCCACCTCACTACCCCTTTCCTACCTTTAAGCTTAAGTAGTCTTGATCGCGAGGGTGTGAGATTGCTGAGTCCCCATGACTCACAGATGCTTCCAAACAGATGCATGTGCCGATGATGCCAGTGCAGGGGACGCTACCGAACTTGAGTGGGAGTTCGAGGAGGATTCGGGTCGTTACTATGTTTCTTTTCCGGATGATCAGTAGTGGAGCCCAGTTGGGGCGATCGGGGATCTAGCAATTGGGGTGTATTTCTTTATTTTGGTTCCGTAGTCGGACCTTGATTGTATTCTGGATGATGTATGATATATTTATGTATTGTGTGAAGTGGCGATTGTAAGCCGACTCTTTATCCCTTTCTTATTCAGTACATGGGATGTGTAAAGATTACCCCTCTTGCGACATGCCTGCCATGCGGCTATGTCCCTAAGTCGTGCCCCGACACGTGGGAGATATAGCCGCATTGTGGGTGTTACAAAAGCCCTAAAGTTGCAGAAAAATAGAAAAAGAAAACAGAAAATAAAATGCAGAGAGCAACTCACCCGGCAACCTACTGTGCAGCCCAGCACTGTAGCCTGTGTCGGCCCAGCCCACCTCCACCTCCCCTGTCGCCTTCCTCCTCGCGCCAGTAGGCGAGGGCGCGTGCCTGGCGCGTGCAACCACGCGCTCGGCCACCTCCTACCTTCCTAGCTGCCCCTCGACACCCTGGAGGCTCAAGGCATCGCCACGCAGCACCCTGGCTCACCCTCACTCTCCCCGCGCTACTCCCCCTCCTCTGCTCTCTACCCGCACGCGCCCGAGCGAAGCTCGTCGCCGCCGTTCGCTGCCACCGCGTCCACCGCCTCCCCCTCGCCTCACTAACCTGTCCACGAGCCCCGCCACCGTCTCCTACGCCTCTCCGTCGAGCCACGTGACGCGGGCAGCCCTGGAGAGCCGCCATCGCCGTCGTCTTCACCTTCGGCCGCCGGAGATCGCCTTCGCTGCCCCGTCGACCTCAGCGCGCCCCCGAGCCCGCTGAGCATCTTGTCGCACCCGCCATGAGCTCCTGCTCCTGCAACCGAACGCGCCGGCATCCGTGCTCATCACCGGTGATGCTCCGGTGACCATTTGGTCCCGAGCATGCACCCATCATACTCACCGCACCACGTAGACGCCGTAGGTGCTAAACGCACATCGCCACGGCCACCGCAACCACGTCCCCATTCGCTCCCGACTCCGGCCGCCGCAAACCTCGTCGCCGGCGCTGATCCTGGCCACCCCAGCTCCCGCCCCCGCCACCGTTGGATGCGATACTCCGCCCTCTCCTTGTAGCTTCTATCTGCGTGCCCAAAGGGCCCCTGTAGGTGGATCCCGACGCGCTCTGCCACGTCTGGCCTCGCCGGCGGGTTGACCGGTTTGACTGGAGAGGTTGACCCCTTCTTGACCGGGTTTGACCGCCTGAGTCACTAACGTGTGGGGGCCACCTTGCTAACTAACCTGGTTTAGTGCTAATTAACCTAAGTTAGTTAGTTAGACACTCACATGTGGGCCCAACCCTAGATTAGTTTAGTTAATCGCCTAATTAGCACTAACAGGCACTGTTAGTTAGATGTGACACTGACACGCGGGTTCCATAGGTCGGGTTTAACCTGGACCGGGCTATTGACCTGTTGAGGTCAGCATGACCTAGTGCCGACGCAGTAAAACCTTTTCTGTAATTCAAATAAATCTAAATTATTTATTTATTTTCAGAAAATACCCTAAACTTCAAAAATTCATAGAAATTATTCTATAACTCCGAATGAAATAAATTATGTATGAAAAATTATCAGAAAAATATGAAGAATCTGTTTATGGTATTCTCATGCATGTTTGAACAACTTACAGCCATTTTATATGACAATTTGAATAAATGGCATTTGAAATGCCTTACATAGAGTTTGAATTTGAATCTTGTGTATATTTGTACTCATGTTTGCTTAATTTATGTTTTGCAGAGAGACTTCAGTCTCACTAGTAGTTCCGCGTAGACTTCGCCGTTTAGCTTGTTACCTCAGCTACGATCTTGTACCCTTGGGAGGGTCTTGTACATAGTCAGGCTTCTCAGCCTTTTTCATTTGTAATTGTTTGTACTCAGACATGTTTATGCTTCCGCTTGTGGCTTGTATGCTCTCTATGTTGGGTCATGAGACCCAGTTTGTAATACTTGGCTCTTCGGAGTCTAATGAATAAATACTTTGAGTCGTAGAGTTTTTGTGATGCCATGTTGTATTTACACATATTGGGCATATTGTGTGTATAATTGAATTGCTTGGTATGTGTGGGATCCGACAACCTAGTTGTTTATCCTTGGTAGCCTCTCTTATGGGGAAATGTAGTATAGTGCTTCCACTAAGCCATGGTAGTCTGCTACAGCCCGGTTTACCGGAGTCCTACTAGCCCAGTTACTACTGCTTCAGAACACTTAGACTGGCCAGCATGTGATCCACTTTGTTCCTGTGTCTGTCCCTTCAGGGAAATGTCACGCGTTGACTTCCGGAGTCCTGCTAGCCTGCTACAGCCCAGGTTCCCGGAGTCCTGTTAGCCCAGTTGCTACAGCCCGGATTCACATGCTGATGACCGACACGTTTGATGCTGCTTCATGTATGCCTGTCCCTGTAAGTTAGTGCCACTTTGGGTTCACGACTAGTCATGTCGGCCCGGGTTCTTTTTCATATGGATGCTAGCGACACTATCATATACATGAGCCAAAAGGCGCAAACAGTCCCGGGCCAGGTAAGGTGGCACCCGTGGGAATACCGTGCTTGAGGCCGCAAAGTGATATGATGTGTTACATGCTAGATCGGTGTGGCTTAGGATGGGGGTCCTGACAATAAACCGGGCTCAGATGCGACTGTTGTGGAACATAGTAATTTCAAAAAATTCCTACGCACACGCAAGATCATGGTGATGCATAGCAACGAGAGGGGAGAGTGTCCTCCACGTAACCTCGTAGACCGTAAGAGGAAGCGTTATGACAACGCGGTTGATGTAGTCATACGTCTTCACGATCGACCGATCCTAGTACCGAACGTACGACACCTCCGCGATCTGCACATGTTCAGCTCGGTGACGTCCCACGAACTCACGATCCAGTAGAGCTTCGAGGGAGAGTTCCGTCAGCACGACGCCGTGATGACAATGTTGATGAAGCTACCGACGCAGGGCTTAGCCTAAGCACCGCTACGATATGACCGAGGTGGATTATGGTGGAGGGGGCACCGTACACGGCTAAAATATCAATGATCAACTTGTATGTCTTTGGGGTGCCCCCTCCCCCGTATATAAAGGAGTGGAGGAGGGGGAGGAGGCCGACCTCCTAGGTGCACCCCAAGGGGAGTCCTACTCCCGAGTAGGACTCCAATCCTTCCAAGAGTAGGAGTAGGAGGGAAAGAAGGAGGAGAGAGGGGGAAGAAAAAAGTAAGGGGGGCGCTGTTCGCACACGAACACGTCACCGTGTACCCTCGATGCCGGGGGTGATGCACCGGAGCTCACGTCGAAGGAGACCCGCCGGAAGCATGGAACACAAGAAAATCCAGCGGGCGCTTTTGTAGACCCGAAACCCCACACGCCCGGGAGGGACCCCGTTAGGGCGCGCGGCGGCTATGGGCTGCCCTAGGTCGACCTGATCACCCCTAGGGCCTCGAGGTTCGCCGCCCTGCAATGAAGAAGAACGAACGAATAACAAGCAAGAAGAAGAACAAGGGAGAGAGATAAAGGTAAAGGTAAAAGATGATAGATTGATATGTCGATTGTGTGTTGTTATTCAATCGGCCGTCACCTCTTACATATATATGAGGCGGCTGGACTTTCCGTACAAGAAAAGTTCTCAAATCCCGTCCAAAATATCAAAAGATAACCTAACTCGGACCACAAGGGCCGGAACTTCCGGTCAGCCTGGAACATCCGGGCTAAAATTACATCAAGTAGCCCTCTTGCACAGCTCCTGCAGGTCGCATATGGCTTCGGATCGCGATGGTTCAAAAAGCAAAGTTGTAGATCTTGCAATGGAGAAAAATTCCTTAGTTTATCACTTTTTCACCCGAGGTCATCTTGATGTCGAAATCGGCCTCGAAAATCTGCAAATAATGTTAAAATTCCAGTCTTGGCACACCACGTGCAAAGTTTCTGTTTAGCCCGGAACCTCCCCGGAAGTTTTGCCCGGAACTTCTGGGGCAGACTTATGCAGCACATAGTTTTGGCTCTAACTTTTGCATACCAACTCCGATTGAGACATTCTTTATATCAAAATCGATCGTTTCGACGAGGCGACGACAATCCGTGTAGAAACTTTTCCCATATGAGGCCATATTGGGGGCGTAATCAGCCGAATAGTGTTCTGAATACAAAATCTGAGTACTTCGAGCACAACTTCGGCCTTAGAGATGAGACCGGATGACTATGGCCCAAATATCAAAGTTTTTCCTTTTGACGATACGGAACTTTCTCACTTTGAGCACTTGTCCATTTGAGGCCATCTTAATTAAGTTCTTCGCTGTGCCAAAATCTGGTGTCAACACATGTCCCCCTGTTTTTCGGCAAACTTGTGTGCCGAAAAATAACTTGCACGATGCCTTTCCTCAGGACGATGTCAACACTCCATCGGCCATTTTATGTGCTTAGGACGATAAGTATATATTGGCCATTTGAATTAGCAACAAAAGTAAAGCTAATCAAACATATGATGATTTGGTAATACCCTTTCATGATGTAAGAAATTATATTGTATCCATGGTTTAAAATAAGCCCATTGAGGGTAACCAATCATACCTGATGAGAAATTCCATGGCATAGGCATCAATGACATTGTTGAAGAAAATGGATAATGTGTGGACCGAAGATGTTGAAACCTTCGGCTTGGTCCTTCATAGTTTTCACTCTTTTCCTTCTTCACATTTGCCGCACTCCTTGTAAAGGAAGCTTTCACATAATTCTTATTTTGAATACTTCCTTTGGGAACCCATGCTATATTCCTTTCTTCAAGTTCTTGTGCACTAAGTTTTTGTAATTTCTTCTTTTGCCAATATGATAAGCCGAGTGGGCACCCTGGCTGTGATTTTGTTTGAAGCAATGGCAATTCTTGTTTTACCATGTGCACTCTCAACTTCTTCTCTTCGGATTTGGCACTTGATTGACTTGCCTCATCACCATTAGTAGCCAATGTCAATACTTTAATTGGCTCCTTCTCATTTGAGATCAAATCTGAAGTAGCACTCTTACGACCATCTTTTTTAACACGATAAATTTGTTTGACCACCTCTTTCTTGTTCCTTGAGCTCCGGACCGATTCCTTATGATTGAAACGGTCTTTGACATGTGATTGTTCAAATTTTGATCTTTTTGGAGCTGCATAATGTTTGTGATATGGTCTAAAATAAGATGAAGAATGCGTCCTTGTATCATACTTGTCCCACGATGGATACGGATTTACATGATCATAGGAAGGTATCCATGGCATTGGCATTGGCGGCACAAAATATGGATATGAATATACCGCATTAGAATTCTCATTTTGCCAATACCAATCCTCGGGTTTGCGCTAGGGGGTGATCTTGATGCTTTTCCATTAGTTAGCCGATAAGCACTTTTCTCTTCACTCTTCTTTTGATATTTATCTAATAATTGTGCAAACGTGACCTTGGATTTCTTGCACTTGTGCTTATTGCGGCCTTTATCTCCTTTGTCTTGACTTGCATCGATCTTTGGATTTTCTGGTTGCCCCCCAGTCCTTAGCGTCTTCATTGTTTCTTCGATAGAACTCATGCCTTCAAGAATATTTTCATTGTGCTCTTGAACAACTTTTTTACCTGAAAGCTTGATCCCATCACCTGTAGTTTTTACCTTCTCATCTTTAAAGGAATCGTCTTGAAGCAGCCGATTCAAAAACCTTTTTCCATTAGGACCAATCAGAATAGACTGGTCATCCCTTGGTGTTTCGACAAATTTTAATCGTCCTTTATCAATGGCCGGTTTAACTATTTGACAAAACATGTTGCAATCCTCAAAATTATGCTTGGACGAATCATGCAACTTGCAATACATTCGTCCTTGGATTGATGGCTTCACATGGTGATCAAGAACTCTAATGTAATTATTTTTCAGCAACAAAACAAATATTTGATCACACATGCTTGAATTGAAGGTATACTTCTTATTTTCTAGCCGATCTTGGTGTGCAAACGGCTTTGTAGTTGAGCAAACGAATGGTTCAGATTTAGAATCTCCCCATTCGGCTATGCATTGTGTTTTACACCCTATCTCCGATGTATTTCGATAAGATATTATATTAGCATCGGATTTTTCAAAAGAATTTGACCTTGGCTTTAAATTTCTGAAACGAAAATAGTTAGAATACACATGTCTCAATTGAGACCAAGTGCAAGCCAAGTAAGAAACAAGCAAAGCCACCCAATTAGATATGAAATTTTGATAAAGCAATGGGGAAAACTTTGGCTGCAATAATAGGTCACTATCGGTCTTTACAAATGGCACAATAGACTGACCGATATGTTCTATAATAGTTTTATTGCTAACAAGTAAATTTCCCTTCATCATTGATCTTTCAAAATTACCTATCAGAATTTCTCTTATAGAAGCATCAACAATAAAGCTGCGACCAAATCGGAAGATAGGTAAATCACTTGCTAGACATACCTTTTCAAACACGTTGGGAGAGCATGATGGTTGCGTTACTTGAACGATAGGTTGTTCCTCTTTCGAATAGCTCCCCAACACCTTGTCATCCTGTTTTTCTAGAATAGATTCGGCATACAATATTTGATTCGGTCTTTTCAATAGCCAAATTAACTTTATTATCCGAATCACCATCGTTTTTGATAATTCTATCCACACCCAATGCTTTCTCTTTTTGGCATAATCTAGCTTGGATTGCAGTAGAATTAATAGGCTTTCCCTCTTTTATTAATTCATGTAGAACAACATTGCATTCATCCCAAAAATACGTAAGATTTTTCTTAATGACCAAATCTGGAGAGGATTGCCCCCGACACTTTTAGACTCTTTCGGTAACGACATGTCACCGAAATTCTGTAATTGTGTTGGGGGGACATGATATGCCACGGTAGTAGGTGAAGGCATTTGTGCTCCTGTAGAAGTTTCACTTATTCGGCCATGACCATGAAGGTGGGGAGCCGAATTATGGACATCAACAGTTGCGTATGGTGCCAGAAAATTAGTAGCATGAGGTGTAGCATATGATGTTTGAGGGTAATTGGCCGAATAAATAGTAGTAGCATGGCCAATTCCCCTATCCACCGGCACATTTGGATTAGCAAACTGCAAGTTATTTGCAGATGAATAAAAAGTTGAAACACTTTGTTGCATCCTATTGGAAGTTCCTACATGGGGTATCTCAACTTGATTAACCGAACTCATCATGTTGTTCATCGGCATATAGATTTGTGGGGTTGCCGATGCATGGGAGTTGGGATACATATGTTGCATGTTGCTAAAATTATATGAAGTTGAAGCATGAAGATTATTCTGAATCGGCTGTTGCACATAATTAGATACGTTATTGATAAAACTAGGGCTAGCTGATACATTATGCTCATTAGACGGTCTAGCAACAACATATGCATTATTTGCATCTACATAAGTGAAGTGGGTATTCATATTACCTTTGTAGATGTCAAACCCTAGATGACGATCTCTTCGTAGCAAGAACGGGCCGGAGACCGTTCAACGCTTCGTCCCCAGCGGAGTCGCCAAAAAGTGTGTTCGCACACGAACACGTCACCGTGTCCTCTCGACGCCGGGGGTGATGCACAGCAGCTCACGTCGAAGGAGACCCGCCGGAAGCGCGGTACGCAAGACAATCCGGTGGGCGCTTTTGTAGACCCGAAACCCCACACGCCCGGGAGGGACCCCGTCAGGGCGCGCGGCGGCTATGGGCTGCCCTAGGTCGACCTGATCGCCCCTAGGGCCTCGAGGTTCGCCGCCCTGCAATGAAGAAGAACGAATGAAGAACGAGCAAGAAGAAGAACAAGGGAGAGAGATAAAGGTAAAGGTAAAAGATGATAGATTGATATGTCGATTGTGTGTTGTTATTCAATCGGCCGTCACCTCTTACATATATATGAGGCGGCTGGACTTTCCGTACAAGAAAAGGACTCAAATCCCGTCCAAAACATCAAAAGATAATCTAATTCGGACCACGAGGGCCGGAACTTCCGGTCAGCGCGGAACTTCCGGGCTAAAATTACATCAAGTAGCCCTCTTGCACAGCTCCTGCAGGTCGCATATGGCTTCGGATCGCGATGGTTCCAAAAGCAAAGTTGTAGATCTTGCAATGGAGAAAAATTCCTTAGTTTATCACTTTTTCACCCGAGGTCATCTTGATGTCTAAATCGGCCCCGCAAATCTGTAAATAATGTTAAAACTCCAGTCTTCGGGGCGCACCGCGTGCAAAGTTTCTGTTTAGCACGGAACCTCCCCGGAAGTTTTGCCCGGAACTTCCGGGGCAGACTTATGCAGCACATAGTTTTGGCTCTAACTATTGCATACAAACTCTGATTTAGACGTTCTTTATATCAAAATCAATCGTTTCGACGAGGCGAAGACAATCCGTGTAGAAACTATTCCCATATGAGTCCATCTTGGGGGCGTAATCAGCCGAATAGTGTTCTGAATACAAAATCTGAGTACTTCGAACACAACTTCGGCCTTAGAGATGAGACTGGATGACTATGGCCCAAATATCAAAGTTTTACCTTTTGACGATACGGAACTTTCTCACTTTGAGCACTTCTCCATTTGAGGCCATCTTAATTAAGTTCTTCGCCGTGCCAAAATCTGGTGTCAACAGGCGCCGCCCCCTTCCTTGTCCAATTCGGACTAGAGGGGGAGGGGGCACACGGCCTGCCCTGGCCGCCCCTCCTCTTCTCCACTAAGGCCCATGAGGCCCATTACACTCCCTGGGGGGTTCCGGTAACCCCCCGGTACTCCGGTATTCATCCGAACGTGCCTGGAACCCTTCCGAAGTCCAAACATAATATATCGATCTTTATGTCTCGACCATTTGGAGACTCCTCGTCATGTCCGTGATCATATCCTTGACTCTGAACTACCTTCGGTACATCAAAACACATAAACTCATATTATCGATCGTCACCGAACGTTAAGCGTGCGGACCCTACGAGTTCGAGAACTATGTAGACATGACCGTGACTCATCTCCGGTCAATAACCAATAGCGGAACCTGGATGCTCATATTGGTTCCTACATACTCTACGAATATCTTTATCGGTCAAACCGCATAACAACATACGTTATTCCCTTTGTCATCGGTATGTTACTTTGCCGAGATATGATCGTCGATTTATCAATACCTAGTTCAATCTCGTTACCGGCAAGTCTCTTTACTAGTTCCGTAATACATCATTCCGCAACTAACTCATTAGTTGCATTGCTTGCAAGGCTTATAGTGATGTGCATTACTGAGAGGGCCCAGAGATACCTCTCCGACAATCGGAGTGACAAATCCTAATCCTGGTCGATGCCAACTCAACAAGTACCATCGGAGACACCTGTAGAGCACCTTTATAATCACCCAGTTATGTTGTGACGTTTGGTAGCACACAAAGTGTTCCTCCGGTATTCGGGAGTTGCATAATCTCATACTCATATGGACATGTATAAGTCATGAAGAAAGCAATAGCAATATACTAAACGATCAAAATGCTAAGCTAATGGAATGCGCTGTATTAATGGGCCATCAATGAAGTGAAGGACTTAACACGCATCAAATTATCACATGGGGTGGATCTTCGTACAAAAATGCATCCCCCCATGTACCCGCATGTGCGTGCGAGGGAATGAGTGCATGCGTGGCGTGCTTGCACATCTTCGCTTTGTGCATGTACCGCCAGTGTGGTTCAGAGAGGACGAGTACATTCTTCTGGAACAAGAACCACGTCACTGTGATCAATCCACACAAGGAGGTCACGACAACAACTCCACATGTGCCACGTGGCTTCATGAACTGTAAGAGAGACACTATGTAGTGTGCCATTGGAATCCTAATTTACGTGTTTTGCACATACTCGAAGTACTAGTAAGGTACACGTGTATTGCACACATCAGATTTGGCGACCAAATTATGAATAAATACCACACTATAGCATGCAAGCTCTGAGTCATATATGCCTAATGCAGACCTTCATTTAATTCCTATAGTTCATCTCATTCAAAATAAATTAGATTTTATAAAAAACCCCAGTCCTGTCTTGATGTAGTGTTCGAGTTACTAGCTACTATCGGTAGCACCAGCTCTTCGAACTCGCTGCCTGAATCAGTTCGGCTTCTTGAGTCTCAATTTCAAGTTGAAAGACATCAATCAAATGTTATGCGATAGGAAGCCGAAGGACTGAGGAAGTCCCTGCAGAATTCAGATGCATACTTCCTGGTGCAACACCAAGTGCTGGAGGATTTCAGCGCCAAACAAGAGAAAGTTAATAAGCTTGCTAAGCATCTTGCCATCATTATGGGTACCCAGGATATTGTTTCTTGAGATCTTCTGAAGTGGTTTTAGTTCTGGACTTGTTTTGCTGCGGCGTTTATTTGCACTGGTCGCCAACCTTGACAACCAGTGTATATGATATGCTGCTTTATTCCCTATATTTGCACTGGTGGCGAACTTTGATGCCCAGTGGATGTGATATGTGTAATAGCCGTGATAGCCTAGCGTAAGTTGGTTGCTTATTTATTTCCTTGTTGTCTTGTTTATTTCTTTGCTTGTAGTCAGTGCAATTCTTTTTTTTGCGGTTTGCTAGTGGCCGCAATAACCTATTTTTTAAAACTAGGCCACAATAACCATGGGCTACATATTTACTGTAGTTACCATGGGCCTCGTATGGGCTGTAGAAACAATGGGCCTTCTAAGGGCCATAGAAACGATGGGCCTTCTACGGGCCATAGCATCAATGGGCCTTCTACGTGCCGCATGATGGATAGGGCAAACATGGTCCAATAACAGACCACACTATGGGCCATAAACAGGCTAGATTTGGAATCATCCATTCATGGGCCGACAATAACGGGCCATCGTTAATCAGACGTATTTGATGACGCTATGAAAACGGCCCAACGGATTAAAAATGCTGCAAACGGGCCGATTGTAACCGCGGGCTGAATTTGGCCCACAAGCAGGAAAGGCCAATAACGAGCCGTAAGTAACCGAATGCTGGAAATGAGCCCAATAATAAATGGGCCCTGAGAAGGACAAAAGATAACACGGGTTTTAAACGGCCCACAGGAATAATGGGCCGTTAATGGGTATAAAGGGGTACACTGTTCATTGCGGGCCAGATTCACCATTGGTCGTTAACAGACCAAGAGTTACAAATGGCCTTGTATGGGCCGAAAGAAATCATGGGCCATACATGGGCCGGAAGTTACAACGGGCTGAAATCATATTGGATGGCCCAGATGAAGCTACTGGGCTTAATTCCGATATGCCGTAATGGGCCATGAGTTAGCGGGCCGTAAATGGACTATATACGAACATGCCGTTAACATGCTTTCCGTGGGCCGGCCCGTTACCTTTTGACCAAGTCAAACGGCCGACCTTTTCATAGGAATGGGCCTCTGTTGGGCCGTGCCACGTGTCGACGTATCATAGGTGCCTCCTGTCCAATGAATGGATGACATCTGTCCCAACGGTGAGCCAACATGTGTTTCCTCCGGCCAAAAGAGAAGTTTACACGTGGAAAATCCTCATTGGTCCGGGCTGTTAGCGGGTTACCGGATCCAAAACCTAACCCGATAGCTTAACGGAACCCGTTATGGTGGATGCCACGTGTCGGTCACCCTTGACGAAAGCACTTCCATGACGCGCGATTTATCATCATCGAAGTGGGCACTTCCATGATGATAATTTTGGTAATGTCATGGAACACTTCTACGACAGCACATGTATGACTCTCTTGATTCTGTCATAAAATTGTCATGGATGTACATGGATGACAGAAAACGTGACCTACTATGACAAACACGTATCATCACGGAAGTGTCTTTTTTTGTAGTGATCGGTATGTTACTTGCCCGAGATTCATTCGTCGGTATCCCTATATCTTGTTCAATCTCGTTACCAGCAAGTCTCTTTACTCATTCTGTAACACATGATCCTGTGACTAACTCCTTAGTCACATTGAGCTCATTATGATGATGCATTACCGAGTGGGCCCAGAGATACATCTCCATCATATGGAGTGACAAATCCCAGTCTCGATTCGTGCCAACCAAACAGACACTTTCGAAGATACCTGTAGTGCACCTTTATAGCCACCCATACATTGTGACGTTTGATACACCCAAAGCACTCCTACGGTATCTGGGAGTTGCACAATCTCATGGTCTAAGGAAATGATACTTGACATTAGAAAAGCTCTAGCGAACGAACTACATGATCTTGTGCTATGCTTAGGATTGGGTCTTGTCCATCACATCATTCTCCTAATCATTCTCCTAATGATGTGATCCTGTTATCAACGACATCCAATGTCCATGGTGAGGAAACCACAACCATCTATTGATCAATGAGCTAGTCAACTAGAGGCTCACTAGGGACATGTTGTGGTCTATGTATTCACACATATATTACGGTTTCTGGTTAATACAATTATAGCATGAACAATAGACAATTATCATGAACAAGGAAATATAATAATAACCAATTTATTATTGCCTCTAGGGAATATTTCCAACACATGCTATGGTAAAAAATTGGCTGAATTTGGACAAGTTTTGGTATAAGCTTCTTGCAACCCGGAGCTTCTCTCAAGAAGACTCGCGGTTCCCGAGGGGGAACGTGTCACCTTTGTGTGCGAAACGATATACACTGCCCCCCTTGATTTTTTACAAAGGCAACATAGAACTATATAAGTGTCGCATTAAAATTTGGAGTTATTCTAGGTTTGTTTGGCCTTTTTTATATATTAATTGAGTTTCTGGGCATTTAATGTGCATAATTCAAATTTGAACTACAAGCACATGCTCCAGTGCACCAAAGTTGGTTGAAAATCACATGTGTGTCCTTGGGTGAATTTCTAGGTCCCATTAAAGAAATGGGAATGAAATTCAAACATCTGGGCATCGTGGCTCAGCCGGAAATATTGAGAAACTTGGTTTTTTAATCCTTGTAAATCCAAAACACGCATGAAAATCATGAAACTTGGCATGGTGTCATGACATGGCACCAACATGCTGTGGTAAATTTTTTGGCCGAATTGGGACAAGCTTTGGTATAAGATTCTTGCAAATCGAAGCTTCTCAGAAGAAGGCTCGTGGTTCTGAGAGGGAACGTGTCACCTCCGTGTGCGAAATGACATACACTGCCTTCTCCTGCCTTGATTTTTTTACACAACCAGCTTACACCAAATAGGAGTTTCGTGCTAAATTTCAGAATTATTCCGGGTTCATTTGGCCTTTTCTATACATTAATTGAATTTCCAGGCATTTAATGCACATAATTCAAATTTGAACTACAAGGACATGGTCCAGGGCGCCAAAGTTAGTTCAAAAACCATTTATGTGTACTTGGGAAAATTTTAGGTCCCATGCAAGAAATGGGAATGTAATACAAATATCTGGGCGTCTTGGCTCGGCCGGAAACATCGAGAAACTTGGTTTTAAAATTCCCGTAAATACAAAACTCGCCTGAAAATAATGAAACTTGGCATGGTGTCATGACGTGGCACAGACATGCTATGGTAAAAAATTGTAAATTTTGCGAAGGCGCACACATTAACAATCAGCAAAGTCATTTTGGAACAAGTGTTGTCACATTACAAATTAGTATTATTCCAATTGTGGGCATTATACTTACCATTTACGTGCCACCACGCATTCCCTTTTTTTATTGGCTAGGAGGTGCCTTGAGGGGTAGCTATTTGAGTACGGGAGGCGTGCGATCAGACCCCTACACGTGCTCATCGGGAGGAGAGCCCTTTCACCTCTATCCACCGCCTCCTCTCTCCAAACATCTCCATGAATGGCGCATGAGCCCCTGTTTAATGGCATGGCTATGTCTCAGTCGACTGAGATTTAAGAGAGAAAAAATAGAATCTGAAAAGAAAGTTCTGCACAGATCTTGATGTAAGATCCGACGGACCTATATAGCATCGACTGCGACATATAGCAAGACTAATGAATATAAGGACGATGATAGTGGATAATAATTGTCTTACATATTTAGTAGATAATTAAAAAAGCCACATGCAGCAACGCCCGAAATACACAAGGGCAAAAGAAGAAGGAAGACGCAGACAACGATCTGGCTCGCTGACCTCTACTTTCTTGATGCGTTGTTGCAGGCCGCGGGGAATAGTTCCCACGGCAAGCGGTGATGAGCTCTTTTGTGTCCTCAAGGCACTGCTTGAGAGCATCCACAGATTCCTCCACCAACCTTTAGCGCTCAATATAGAGCATGGCATTCTCGTCCATAAGTTTCTTGACAATGATGCCGGTCCTCTGCAACAAGGCAATGGTCTCCTCGTGCTGCTTCGTTGTTCCCGTGATCTTCGCCCTCAGCAGGTCGAGCTTAGTGCGGAACTTCGCCTTGTCCTCCCCTATCCCCAAACGGCGTTGGTAGAATTTTCAAATGATGCATTCATCTCGTCCTGCTACTTCATCCAGTCGGAGATCCGACCGATCAGGTCATCGAGCATAGCGCGCATACGCCTGTGAGAGTCCTCGCCTGACCGCGAGACATTTTCCCAAGCCACTGCGGCACGGGAGGAAATCTCTACTCCGTTCACGGTGCGGCGGGACATCTCTCCTGCTTCTGCGGCGCGGCCGAACCAGTCTGCTGCATTGATGGCAGGGCGGGACTTCGGTGCTGCTTTGGTGGCGCGGCGGGACCTCTCTGCTGGTACGGCCGCGCAGCGAGACATGTTGGCTGCTTTTGTTGCGAGGCGGGACATCTGATACGTCTCCGTCGTATCTATTTTTCCAAACACTTTTGCCCTTGTTTTGGACTCTAACTTGCATGATTTGAATGGAACTAACCCGGACTGACGCTGTTTTCAGCAGAATTACCATGGTGTTATTTATGTGCAGAAACAAACGTTCTCGGAATGACCTGAAACTTGACAGAGCAACTTTTTGGAAAATATAAAAAATACCTGCAAAAGATGAAGGCCAGGGGGCCCACCACCTGTCCACGAGGGTGCGGGGCACGCCTGCCCCCCTAGGGCGCGCCCCCTACCTCGTGGGCCCCCTGGAGCTCCTCCGACTCCAACTCCAACTCCATATATTGTGTTTCGGGGAGAAAAAAATCAGAGAGAAGAATTCATCGCGTTTTACGATACAGAGCCGCCGCCAAGCCCTAAAACCTCTCGGGAGGGCTGATCTGGAGTCCGTTCGGGGCTCCGTAGAGGGGAATCCGTCTCCATCGTCATCATCAACCATCCTCCATCACCAATTTTATGATGCTCACCGCCGTGCGTGAGTAATTCCATCATAGGCTTCATGGACGGTGATGGGTTGGATGGGATCTATCATGTAATCGAGTTAATTTTGTTAGGGATTGATCCCTAGTATCCACTATGTTCTGAGATTGATGTTGCTATGACTTTGCTATGCTTAATGCTTGTCACTAGGGCCCGAGTGCCATGATTTCAGATCTGAACCTATTATGTTTTCATCAATATATGAGAGTTCTTCATCCTATCTTGCAAGTCTATAGTCACCTATTATGTGTTATGATCCGTTAACCCCGAAGTGACAATAATCGGGATACTTACCGGTGATGACCGCAGTTTGAGGAGTTCATGTATTCACTATGTGTTAATGCTTTGTTCTGGTACTCTATTAAAAGGAGGCCTTAGTTTCCATAAGGACCCCGCTGCCACGGGAGGGTAGGACAAAAGATGTCATGCAAGTTCTTTTCCATAAGCATGTATGACTATATTCAGAATACATGCCTACATTACATTGATGAATTGGAGCTAGTTCTGTGTCATGCTAGGTTATGACTGTTACATGATGAACCGCATCCGGCATAATTCTCCATCACCGATCCATTGCCTACGAGCTTTCCATATATTGTTCTTCTCTTATTTACTTTTCCGTTGCTATTGCTATCATCACTACAAAATACCAAAAACATTACTTTTACTACTGTTACCTTTTGCTACCGTTACCACTACTATCATATTACTTTGCTACTAAATACTTTGCTGTAGATACTAAGTTTCCAGGTGTGGTTGAATTGACAACTCAGCTGCTAATACTTGAGAGTATTCTTTGGCTCCCCTTGTGTCAAATCAATAGATTTGGGTTGAATACTTTACCCTCGAAAACTGTTGCGATCCCCTATACTTGTGGGTTATCAAGACTATTTTCTAGCGTCGTTGCCGTGGAGCATAGCTCTATTCATTGAGTCACTTGGGATTTATATCTGCTTATCATTGTGAAGAACTTGAAAGATCCAAGAACCAAGATTTATCCCTCAACTACGAGGGGAGGTAAGGAACTGCCATCTAGCTCTGCACTTGATTCACCTTCTGTTTTGAGTAAGCTTGCGACACCTAAACCTGCTTCTGCTATTCGTTCTGATATGTCGCATGTTATTGATGATGCCACTTCTGCTATACATGATACTTATGATGAAACTACTTCTATGCTTGATACTACTGTGCCACCTGGTGAATTTCTTGATGAACAACTTGCTAGGGCTAGAGAGATTGAAAATATTGAATCTGCTAATACTGATGAAATTGATGATGAAGACTTGCCTGTTATTCCTGAGGGTTATGTTTTTGATAAAGAAGCTTCCTTAGCTATTTTAGCTTGCAAAGATAGATACAAACTCAAGAGGTTATTAGCTAAATGGAATAAGCAATCTCTAAATGCTAGAATGAAACCTGACCCTGCTTTTGCTACTTCACCTATCTGTGTTACTGATAAGGATTATGAATTCTCTATTGGTCCTAATATAATTACTTTGGTTAAATCTTATCATTTTCATGGCTATGAATCTGAAACTGTTGTGGCACATCTTACTAAATTAAATGATATAGCTACCCTGTTCACTAATGATGAGAGAACTTGCTACTTTTATATCCTTAAAATATTTCCGTTCTCATTAAAGGGTTATGCTAAGATATGGTTTAATTCTCTTGATCCTGGTTGTGTGCGTAGTCCCCAAGATATGATTTGTTACTTCTCTGCTAAATATTTCCCTGCTCATAAGAAACAAGCTGCTTTAAGGGATATATATAATTTTATGCAAATTGAAGAAGAGAGTCTCCCACAAGCTTGGGGGAGGCTTCTCCAATTACTTAATGCTTTGCCTGATCATCCTCTTAAAAAATGAAATATTTGATATCTTTTATAATGGACTAACCGATGCCTCTAGAGATTACCTGGATAGTCGTGCTGGTTCTGTTTTCAGGGAAAGAACACCGGATGAAGCTGAAATTCTATTGAATAATATGTTGACAAATGAAAATAATTGGACACCTCCGGAGCCAATTCCTGAGCCTATTCCTAAACCAACTCCTAAGAAGAGGGGTATTCTATTTCTCAGTACTGAAGATATGCAAGAGGCAAAGTAATCTATGAAAGAAAAAAAGTATTAAAGCTTAAGATGTTAATAATTTACCTCCTATTGAAGAAATACGTGGTCTTAATTTACCGCCTGTTGAAGAAACATATGATCTTAATCCATTACCTATTGAAGAAGCTCATGGTCTTGATAACCCGACACAGGTAGTAAAGGTAAATTCTCTCTATAGATATGATAAAGCTGAAATCCCATTTACTAAGTTTGCTAGCCCATGCTTAGATGAGTTTGATAAATTTATGGCTAAGCAAGAAGACTTTAATGCTTATTTTGGTAGACAATTGAAATGCAATTCAAATATGCTTGAACACTTGGGTGATTATATGGCTAATGTTAAAGGTGAACTTAAGCCTATTAGTAAACATGCTTCTATGGTTACCACTCAAGTAGAACAAGTACTCAAAGCTCAAAATGATTTGCACAATGAATTAAATAGCAAGAATAATGATAATGTTGTTAGAGTTATGACTAGAGGTGGTAAAACGACTCGGGAACTTTTGTATCCTGAAGGCCACCCTAAGAGAATTGAGCAAGATTCTCAGATAAATAATATAAATGCACCTAGTCCTTCTAAAAGGAAGAAAAAGAAAAATGATAGGACTTTGCATGCTTCTAGTGAACCTGTTATTGAAACACCTGAGAATCCAAATGATATTTGTATTTCTGATGCTGAAACTCAATCTGGTAATGAACCTGAAACTAGTAATAATGTTAATGATAATGTTCATGATGATGCTCAACCTAGTAATGATAATGATATAGAAATTGAACTTGTTGTTGATCTTGATAACCCACAATCAAATAATCAACATTATGATAATAAAGACTTTGTTGCTAGGAAACATGGTAAAGAAAGAGAACCATGGGTTCAGAAACCCATGCCTTTTCCTCCCAAACCATCCAAGAAAAAGGATGAGGAGGATTTTGAGCGCTTTGCTGAAATGATTAGAACTATCTTTTTGCGTATGCGATTAACTGATATGCTAGAAATGAATCCTTATGCTAAGTATATGAAAGAAATTGTTAGAAATAAAAGAAAGATACCGGAAGCTGAAATTTCCACCATGCTTGCTAATTATACTTTTAAGGGTGGAATACCAAAGAAACTTGGAGATCCAGGAGTACCTACTATACCATGCTCCAATAAAAGAAACTATGTTAAAACTATTTTATGTGATCTTGGAGCCGGTGTTAGTGTTATGCCTCTCTCTTCATATCATAGACTTGATTTGAATAAGTTGACACCTACTGAAATATCTTTGCAAATGGCTGATAAATCAACTGCTATACCGGTCGGTATTTGTGAGGATGTGCCTGTTGTAGTTGCAAACGTTACTATTTTAACGGACTTTGTTATTCTTGATATTCCCGAGGACGATAGTATGTCTATTATTCTTGGAAGACCCTTTTTGAATACTGCAAGGGCTGTTATTGATTGCACTAAAGGCAATGTCACTTTTCATGTTAATGGTAATGAGCATATGGTACACTTTCAGAGGAAACAACCTCAAGTTCATAGTATCAACTCTATTGGAAAAATTCCATCGATTATATTTGGAGGTTTTGAATTTCCTCTTCCTACTGTCTAGAAGAAATATCATATTCTTATTATTGGGGATGTGCATATCCTTGTTGAGGTAACATAGTGTTATTCAAAATTTCTCTGGTTCCATGTTATTCGGAATGAGTTCGTTAATAAGACTTGATCAACCTTGTTAGTGGATTCCTTTTGATGATCATGAGATGGATGAAACTAGAAGGCACAACCTGCTGTACCCTCCTTTTACTTTCTGTTATTTATATTAAATAAAATAAAAATAAGTATTTTCTGTCTGTTATCTGATTATTCATGCAATATAAAAATACCCCGAAAATAAAAGTTCTCCAAATGCCTGAAATTTAAATATGATTTTTTCTGGAATATTTGAGAATATTTGGCACTGAGAACATAGCAGGGGGGGTCAACCATCTGCCCACGAGGGTGGAGGGCGCGCCCTACCCCCCTGGGCGCGCCCCCTGCCTCGTGGACCCACGGTGGCCCTCCTCCATTTATTCCTGCACCCACACACTTCTTCTTCCTCCCTCAAACACGAATAACCAGCTCAAACCCGAGACCAAGCTCGTTTTGCTGCCATTTTCGATCTCCTTGCTCAAAGCACCTCTCACAAAACTGCTTGGGGAGATTGTTCCTTGGTATGTGACTCCTCCATTGGTCCAATTAGTTTTTGTTCTAGTGCTTTATTCATTGCAAATTTTTTCTGCCTAGGTGACCATGTTCTTGAGCTTGCATGTGAAATGTATATGGTCAAAAGTAGTTCTGATGCATGATATAGGCTCTAGGCACTTGTAGGAGTAGTTGCTATCAGTTTTGTTGAGTTTGGTTTACTTTTATTTTGAAGTTACTAAAAATTTTGAGAATTTTTCAGAGGAAGAAAAATGCTTAGGAAAATGTTCCAAGGTGGTTCCTTAAGGAAGCAAGGACCCAGGCTTGCAATGCGTGATGCTGATGATGAGCCACCAAGAGACGCCCCAGTGTGTCCTTGTGAATGGCCTTCTGAGAACTTTATGGATCGAGCGGGAACTAAGGAATAATTTAACGCATATTTGTGTAACGCTGATCTTGTGAGCTTCGAGGAAGAGAAGTGCAGCCAATATCACAATCTCACTAGTTGCTTTGTGAGGAGATTTGAATTTCCATCTTCACGTAATTCTCCAACTGTCCTGTTTGATCTTTATGAAAATTCTTATACTATGGAATTAGAGGATTTTACCACTGCTTGCAAACTTCCACAATGGTGTAGTATAAGGGATCCTCGCAAATCTGAATTTAGAGATTTTCTTGCTAGCATAACTGTGGGAGAATCTAGAGATATTACACAAGCTACCATAGGGAGCATTCACTTTCCTGCTATACATTATTTTGCTCCCTTCATAGGTAGATGCATCAATGGTAAAGATGAGGCATGTCACATGTGTGTCCCTGACCTCAGTATTCTTAGGAGTGCTGTGTTAGGAGACAAATCTTATAATTTGGGAGCCATTTTTGCACGTAGGTTGCATCTTAATGGATTTAATGGAGATTTCTTTGGAGCAATTTATGCAATCCGCATAGCTAATTTTCTTGGTGTATCCATACGCGAAGATGATATTGAATTACCACATGCTTACCTAGACTTTAATGCTATGGTTCACCACCAGTTTGTCGAGAGGAATGAATCACCTCTCCAATATTGACTAATCTTTGATAGTCGCCGTGCTGTCCATATTACTCTCCCTGCTCCTGCCTTCTTTCATCATCAGGCAAAAGGAAGATATGTTATTACCAGAGAGGAGTCAGATGAGTACGAGAGGAGAGCGGGGGCCGCTCGTCGCCACGCTGCAGCTCAGGAGGCGATAGCTGCCGCATCTCAGTACGACCCCAGCTACTATTATGGATATCCGTCAGGCCAGCCATGGCCATAGACCAACTTAGGCCAAAAGCTTAAGCTTGGGGGAGTACGTATTTCCCACCGACATTACATTTATGTTCACACACTTATTGCTAGATGTCGGTGCTCATACTTTTTCATTGTATCATCCATGCTAGTTTATTTCCCTTTTTATGCTTTCTTTTTGTGTGTTTAATAAACCTTAATAAAAACCAAAAAATTAGTTGTAGCTTTTAATTAGTTTACCTTCGATGCTTGTAGTAGTAATTAAAAATAAAAACCCAAAAATATTTCCTGTTCTTCTTTTACTTGTTGGGAGCTCTCCCATGTAAATGGTTTTATTTCTTTTCTTTTCTTTGGGGGTCGATAGGAGAAGACCATAATTAAATTGTTGAAGTGGCTCTTATATGCATTATTGTTGATCTGACAAAAGAGCCCATATTGCCTTGTCTTCTCCTGTTTATCGAATGCTTGAAGATTCCATCTTAGTCCAATGCACGTGCACTATTATTATTATTCACATCGTTCGGTCGTACAAGTGAAAGGCAATTATGATGATATCTGATGGACTGACTGAGATGAGAAAAGCTGGTATGAACTCGACCTCTTTTGTTTTTGTAAATATGATTAGTTGATCGTTCCTGATTCAACCTATTATGAATAAACATGTGTGCAATGAAAACTAGAGATCATAGTTTCTTGTGCCATGCTTGATTAGCTATGAGTTATAATGGTTTACCTTGCGTGCCAACATGCTATTAAAATGGTTGTGATGTGGTATGATAGGATGGTATCCTCCTCTGAATGATTTAAGTGACTTGACTTGGCACATGTTCACGCATGTAGTTGAAACAAAATCAACATAGCCTTCACGATACTTATGTTCATGGTGGATTATATCCTACTCATGCTTGCATTCGGTGTTGATTAATTTTAATGCATGTTCATGACTGTTGTCGCTCTCTAGCTGGTCGCTTCCCAGTCTTTTGCTAGCTTTCACCTATACTAAGCGGGAATACTGCTTGTGCATCCAATCCCTTAAACCCCAAAGTTATTCCATATGAGTCCACCATACCTACCTATATATGGTATCTACCTGCCATTCCAAGTAAATTTGTATGTGCCAAACTCTAAACCTTCAAATAAATATCCTGTTTTGTATGCTCAAATAGCTCATGTATCAACTAGGGCTGTCCGTATATTCCATGTTAGGCGGGTTATTCTCAAGAGGAGTGGACTCCGCTCCTCACTCACGAGATAAATGGCTGGTCACCGGGATGCCCAGTCCCATGCTTTATGCAAACTAAATCAAAATAATTGCAAAAAAAACTCCCCCTGGGACTCTTGTTAGTTGGAGGCACTCATCGTTTCGAGCAAGCCATGGATTGATGCTTGTTGGTGGAAGGGGGAGTATAAACTTTACCATTCTGTTTGGGAAGCACCTATAATGTGTGTAGCATGGAAGATATCGCCATCTCTTGGTTGTTATGTTGACAATGAAAGTATACAACTCAAAATATTATTCACCTCTATTTCAAAACCGAGCTCTGGCACCTCTACAAATCCCTGCTTCCCTCTGCGAAGGGCCTATCTATTTACTTTTATGCTGAGTCATCATCCTCTTATTAAAAAGCACCAGTTGGAGAGCACCGCTGTCATTCGCATTCATTACTGTTAGTTTACATTGAGTATGACTTGACTATATCTCTTTTACCATTAATTAAAATGTCTAGTCAGTCCTTGGTCTTTAAAGGTGCCCTGCATTTATGTTTTGCGGTCTCAGAAAGGGCTAGCGAGATACCATCTTCTTATATCATATTATGATTGTTTTGAGAAAGTTTTGTCATTTGAGATTTATTATTATTGCTCGCAAGTTGATTATGCTATTGATATGAGTAAACTTGAGACCTAAGCGTTATTGCGAATGTGGTTAGTTATAATCTTTGCTGAAAACTTGAATGCTGGCTTTACATATTTACAACAACAAGAGAAAACAGAGTTTGTAAAAGTTTTTCTTTATCACTTTCAGTTTGTCAAATGAATTGCTTGAGGACAAGCAAAGGTTTAAGCTTGGGGGAGTTGATACGTCTCCGTCGTATCTACTTTTCCAAACACTTTCCCTTGTTTTGGACTCTAATTTTCATGATTTGAATGGAACTAACCCGGATTGACGTTGTTTTCAGCACAATTACAATGGTGTTATTTATGTGCAGAAACAAACGTTCTTAGAATGACCTGAAACTTCACGGAGCAACTTTTTGGAAGATATAAAAAATACCTGCAAAAGATGAAGGCCAGGGGGCCCACCACCTTTCCATGAGGGTGGGGGGCGCGCCCCCTACCTCGTGGGCCCCTGGAGCTCCTTCGACTCCAACTCCAACTCTATATATTGTCTTTTGGGGAGAAAAAAAATCAGAGAGAAGAATTCATCGCGTTTTACGATACGGAGCTTCCGCCAAGCCCTAAAACCTCTCGGGAGGGCTGATCTGGAGTCCGTTCGGGGCTCCGGAGAGGGGAATACGTCGCCATCATCATCATCAACCATCCTCCGTCACCAAATTCATGATGCTCACCGCCGTGCGTGAGTAATTCCATCATAGGCTTGCTGGACGGTGATGGGTTGGATGGGATCTATCATGTAATCGAGTTACTTTTATTAGGGTTTGATTCCTAGTATCCACAAGATTCTGAGATTGATGTTGCTATGACTTTGCTATGCTTAATGCTTGTCACTAGGGCCCGAGTGCCATGATTTCAGATATGAACCATTTCATCAATATATGAGAGTTCTTGATCCTATCTTGCAAGTCTATAGTCACCTATTATGTGTTATGATCCGTTAACCCCGAAGTGACAATAATCGGGATACTTACCGGTGATGACCATAGTTTGAGGAGTTCATGTATTCACTATGTGTTAATGCTTTGTTCCGGTACTCTATTAAAAGGAGGCCTTACTATCCCTTAGTTTCCGTAAGGACCCCGCTGCCACGAGAGGGTAGGACAAAAGATGTCATGCAAGTTCTTTTCCATAAGCACGTATGACTATATTCGGAATACATGCCTACATTATATCAATGAACTAGAGCTAGTTCTGTGTCACCCTAGGTTATGACTGTTACATGATGAACCGCATCCGGCCTAATTCTCTATCACCGATCCATTGCCTACGAGCTTTCCATATATTGTTCTTCGCTTATTTACTTTTCCGTTGCTATTGCTATCATCACTACAAATACCAAAAACATTACTTTTACTACTGTTACCTTTTGCTACCATTACAACTACTATCATATTACTTTGGTACTAAATACTTTGCTGCAGATACTAAGTTTCCAGGTGTGGTTGAATTGACAACTCAGCTGCTAATACTTGAGAGTATTCTTTGGCTCCCCTTGTGTCGAATCTATAAATTTGGGTTGAATACTTTACCCTCAAAAACTGTTGCGATCCCCTATACTTGTGGGTTATCAACATCTCTCGTGCTTCCGCTTCCATGCTCGCCTCTCCCTGGTAGTAATCTCTTGACCTAGAACTCACGCTGTCCATGGCAGATGCAAGGGAACGACGATGAATGACTTGTTTATTTTTCTGGATGAGGAGTTGAGGAGGAATGTGCAGTCATCTTGCTGTAATTGTATTTATAACCGAGTACTAATATTCTCCTAAGTGGGAATCTGTTTATTTTTTGATCAGTGTGAACAAGTTTGCAATTAAATATAGCATGGTAGTAAATTGGAATGTGACGGGACACGGGCTAAAAAATTATTGACGGTTCTATAATTTCTAAGTGCAGCACAATTCCCGGACTACGCAATGTGGGCACGCTTTCTCGGCCACGTACGAGGCGTTTGCACGATAGGGTGCACCATAATAGGCGATGTCAGCACACGTCTTGTTCCAACAACCATGCACGCTCGTTATTACCATAGAGGACACTTCTATTAAGTAGAATGTGTGCCTGTCTAGCACACACACATTGATCTGTCTAACTGTTTCTGTTTGTTGTGGCTAATCGCAAACAGTTCATCCATGTGAAGTGTATGTCGTCAATCGCATACACGTTGATTTGGCTGACCTTTTCTTTTGTGTTGCCTAATCGCAAGCAGTTTGTCCGTCTGAAGTGTATTCCCTCAATCGCAGACACCTTCATCTGGCTGCCCGTTTCTGTTGTTCCGCCTCATCACAAACAGTTAATCCGACTGAACTACATGCCGTATATCGCACACGCCTTCATTTGGCTGTCCGTTTCAGTTCTTCTGCCTCATCGCAAACAGTTCATTGAACTGAACTGTATGCCCCGCATCACACACACAACTAAAATCTGAACTGTGTTTGATGTATTAGCAATCGCAAATGTTTTGCATCTTTTTTGAATAGTTTTTTACATCATTGTTTGCGATTAATGCATCACACACATTTTCGTTGAAGGATCTCTGATTGTAGTGTCGCGTTAGCAGCATCGTGCAGTAGTGGACCCCAATTGCAGCAAATAGTATGATGATGCCAGTTGACATAGCACCAGCTGTACGACGCAAAACCCCCATTCCAGCAAAGAGTACACCAAATCCAGTTGTCAAATCCCTTTTCAAACAAGAGAAAGCCCCAATTGCAGCAAATAGGACCCATGTTCCACTTCTTCCCAGTTTACAAGACAAAGCTTATATTGTTGCCGGGAACTTTGTGCACATCTTTCTTTCATGGAAATATTATACCACAAACAAAGAACAATTTCCAATCTTCCTCCACAGCTTACGCGTAAGTATTGTACTAATGTTATTCATGGCAATTACTGCATTTGTTTCTACTAACAGAATACACAAGATTTCATTCTTTTAAATAGGCGAGGATGAAACTAGATAGTCAAGACGAGCAAGGGTTGGTTGCACTTTTCAAGCACTCGTTGATGAAGTATCGTTCCTACCCGCGACAAAAGCACTTTGATGGCAATCCTCTAAACAAAATTTCTGTAAAGTCTCTGGTGCTACATTTAATTGACAGTGACTGGAATAATCTTGTTACACATTGGTCTCATCTACAGCATAAGGTACTATCTATGATATCACATCACAATTTCAACTACATTTCTGCATGTGCCTTAACGTCTCACTTGTACAAAAACTGTTTGCAGAAGAACATTCATTCTCAAGGGACCACACTATCTCGCAACTATACTGCACACGACATTGCTCTTGTGAGTACCTCTTGCCATGTATGACCATACTTACTTTCATAGCTGGTTGATTATCTAGCATCATTGCACATGTTAGCCTCGTTTTCCTCCATTTGGTGGACATTATAAGATATGTATCGACTCTTACATAAATTTAGAATCAACCCAATGCTTTTGAAGAGGTTTAGCTATGCAGTCCTCTTGTAAGGACTGAACATCGTCTATCACTATACTTACATTAACAGCTACTCCCTTTGTCCCGTAATATAAGAGCGTTTTGTACAGTACACCAGTGTACAAAACACTCTGATATTATGGGAAGGAAGGATTGGTTCATTGTGTAGCATTCTGCATCTTATCTCCCTCACCCACCATTTACTAAAAAATATCAGATCTATTTTTAATCTTACCAAACAGTTGAATACACAGACAATGCCAGTGCAGAAGTGTAGCCCATTGCTCTTGTCAGTATATTTTGTCCTGTAACGCTTGTACTTACAGTGATTGGTAGTTGATTATGTAGCATCAATCTGCATCTTATCTTCATTATCCTTTATCCCTTCAAGTATTATCATATTTATAATTACTCTCTACAAAATGTAGAGTACAAATAATCCTTATAAAGAAGATTCTGTGCTGAAATTCTTGAGTTATCCTTCCCTTAACATGGAGAAGGGCATTATAAAGCTAGTTTTTACTATTAACGTAAGTCCGTCCTTCTAAAGCCTTTATCCTCAACTGCTGTTTAATTTGCTCATACTCCCTATCATCGACTGTTGTTTAGTTTGTTGTTTCTAACAAAATGCATGTTCGCAACAACTGTAAGTTCCAAGTTTTAGTTGTAAAACCAAATTCCTTATTCATACCATGCACATTACTCAGTACTCCCTATATGTATGCTTGTTTTCATGGATCTATAATCCAGTGTCGTTTGTTGTGTCTATCAAAATGCATGCTCGCAACAATTGTAAGTTCCAAGTTTTAGTTGTAAAACCAAATTCCTTATTCATACCATGCACATTACTCAATACTCCCTATATGTATGCTTGTTTTGTGGATCTATAATCCAGTGTGTGGTGAAGCAGCCCATGTTTGCACCTTGTACTCTCCTGTTTTATCTTACTGATGTGGCTGATGATATGAACAACATGCCATGCACATTAACGAAAATAGATACAATGATTGTCTTTGACCTTCATCTATGCTTATTTTGTTGACATGGTAATCCAGTAGTGTGGTGAAGCTCCCCGCATTATGAACAATGCCAAATTATGCTATTGATATTTTGAACTAACTCTTTATTTTCTAATTTGAAATTGGATGGAATTGACAACACAGTTACCATCTTTGTTTATACACGTGCAAAACCTGCCATCTCTTTGCTTGTTTCAAGGTGATATGCCTGATGGCACGCACAAGTCTGCTGAAGGTTGTGAGACAAACCCAACATATATTGTAGCAAAAAGGCAAAACATGTTGAACATAGCGAGACAACCTCTAAGTCATGTCTTGATGCAGTGTTCAAGTTACTTGAGACTAGCAGCAAGACAACCCCCTTCTTCATTGCACTTTATGATCACTGGTGGCGAACTTCGATGCCTAGCAAATGTAATATACCATAAATCCTTTATTGTATACTTTAGGTTTATTCTAAGTTACTATGCCATAATTTCTTTATTGTATGGAGTAGGTTTGTTCTTAATTCCTACTAGTTACCATATATGCCATCATTCCCTATCTGAAAAATGGCGAAAATTTGATGTAGCCGACCAGGCCGAAAGATTCGCCTCTATCGGGCCTGCATTTTAGCGGGCCACAATTGGGCTGGCACGCAACTTTCTTGGGCCTGAAAGGCCATTGGGGCTTTCACACTTTGTGCGACACCCACAACTTACACGGGCCTACATTTGGCCCAAAGTTTAGTTGGGCCTTTAGTGGCACATCGCTTAGTTGGGCCCATGTAGCTTCAGGCCATTAACATGTTGAATATTCTGTTGGCCTATTACAGCCCAGAAGATACCGTGGGCCTTTACCAGGCCGAAATGCATGTTGGGCCTCAATTTTCAATAGTCGTCCACTGGCCTTTAGCAGGCTGAAATGTAGATCGGGCCATTATTGGCCCAGTTATATGACGGGTCATTACCAGGCCAAAACATACCTCGGGCCTTAGTTGGCCCACTGATATCATGGGCCTTTAATAGGCCGAAAGCTTAGTAGAGGCATCAATGGGCCGAATTTGATGATAGGCCTTTAATAGGCCCAAAATCACGTTGGGCTAAACTATTGCCACCTTGATCATGGGCCTTTAGTGAGACGGATGTCGCGTTGTACCATATATGGCCCATGGGCAGCGTGGGCCATTCCCTGGCCGAAAGGCACACCAGGCTGAAATGGGCCCATGTTTACATCTGGCGTTTAACATGCCGAAATGTCATAGGGCCGTAATTGGGCCCAAATACTCAGCGAACAATTAACGGGCAAGATCTGGCTTTGGGTCGTAAATTGGCCAGGTTTAAGCAGGACGTTAGTGGGCTGGCCCACTAGTACCTGAGTAAATACTCTGGGCCTTTGACTGGGCCAGTCTTTTTAACCTATATGGGCCTCTGTTGGGCCCTGCCATGTGTTGGCGTATCACAGGCACATCTCCTCCATTGGATGGACGACATCTGGCCCATCGAGGAGCTGACACGTGGTTCCTCCGGCCAATGATGATTTTACACGTGGAAAATCCCCATTGGTCCAGGCTGTTAACGGGTTATCGGATCCAAACCAAAACCCGATAGCTTAATGGCAACCCGTTACGGTGGATGCCATGTGTCGGTTACCCTTTACGAAAGCACTTCCATGACGCATCATTTATCGTCATGGAAGTGGACACTTCCATGATGATAATTTTGGCATTGTCATGGAACACTTTTATGATAGCACATGCATGACTATCTTGATTCTGTCATAAAATCGTCATCGATATACATGCATGACAAAAAACGTGACTTATTGTAACAGACAAGTATCATCACGGAAGTGGTTTTTTGTAGTGACAGTTACTGGTCGTCCGGCGTCTCGCGGAGGTCCAGACATTAGGTAAGTGTCGGATTTCTGACATTTTGGCTTAGATGGGCATCTGTCAGATTTCTGGTCCTGGTCAGATGTCTGGTGCGTCTGTCATTCGGAAGGGCTCAGACTTCTCTCGTTTTCATTAGGGTCTAGTGGCACCAAATTTCTGGAGACGGTCGGATGTCCGGTCGCTGGGGTGTGTTGGTCATCCGGTACTTGTCAATCGGCTGGCCGCTGGAGTCCTCGTTGGCTGGGCCTTGGGCTGTCTCACTGACGCTCCAGGCGTCGGACATCAGGTCCTGGCCGGTCGTCCGATGGTTGTAGATTCCTGGTTGCTTCCTCTCTTTGTCCCTGTACTTGGCGTCCTCGCTAGCTCGTCCATTGGATGTAGTGGTTCCGTGGCTTCCCTCTAAGTACCTAATCACACATAGGGTTTCTACTTGAGGTAGTAGCCATGTCTCACATGTAGAAGTTGGTAGTTTGGAGAGGAGCAAGTTCACCTTAGTTTTGATAGCCCTTGCTCGAGCACTTGTCATATGTCCATGTGGTGTCGTAGGAGACGAAGGTAGATCCAATGGGATGACCATAGGATGTTGTGCATCACTAAGTATGCACCGTTGCAAAAGTTCATCGTTTCGAAGTGCCTCGTGATGATCGAGTGTGATAAACTCTACGTTCACATATAATAGGTGTATGCCAGTTTTACACATGCAAAATACTTGGGTTAAACTTGACGAGCCTAGCATGTACAGACATGGCCTCGGAACACATGAGACCAAAAGATCAATCATGAGTCATATAGTTCTTTAGCTATGATCAACATGGAGATGTTCACGATTGATGACTAACCCATCTCACGTGATGAGCAGACATGGGATCGTTGGTTTGGATCATGTATCACTTAGACAACTTCAGGGGTGTTGATTTAAGTGGGAGTTCATTAGTAATTTGATTAACTGAACTTAGTCTTAATTTTATTTTCAAAATTTGTGTTGTAGATAAATGGCCCGCATTGTAGTTCCCCTGAATTTTAATGTGTTCCTAGAGAAAGCCAAGGTAAAACATGATGGAAGCAATTATGCGGACTGGGTTCATAACTTGAGGATTATCCTCATTGTTGCACAGAAGGTTTATGTCCTTCATGCACCGCTTGGTGATGCACCCCCTCAAGGCTCGCCTGCAAATGTTATGTATGTCTGGTCGGCATGTTCTAATGACTAGTCGATCATTCAGTGTGTCATGCTTTATGGCATAGAACCGGGCCTCCAAAGACATTTTGAGCACCACGGAGAATATGAGATGTTCGAGGAGCTGAAATTGGTATTTCAAGCCCATGCCTGGGTTGAGATATATGACACCTCCAACAAGTTCTTTAGCTGCAAGATGGAGGAGAACGGTTCTTTTAGTGAGCACATACTCAGAGGGTTTGGGTTTCACAACCGCTTGACTCAGTTGGGAGTTAATCTTCCAGATGACACAGTCATTGACAGAGTTATCCAGTCACTGCCACCAAGCTATAAGGGCTTTGTGACGTACTATAATATGCAAGGGATGGAGAAAACAATTCCTGAGCTCTTCGCGATGCTTAAGGCCGCGGAGATAGAAATCAAGGAGCATCATGTGTTGACAGTTAAAAAGACCACTAGTTTCAAGAAAGGCAAGGGAAATAAAGGGACTTCAAGAAGAATGACAAGATAGTTGCCGCTCCCATGAAGAAACCCAAGGGTGGACCCAGTGCTTCCACTTCAAGGGGAATCATCACTGGAAGCGGAACTGCCCCATGTACTTGGCAGATAAAAAGGCTGGCAACCTCAACAAAGGTATATGTGATATATATGTTATTGATGTGTGCCTTACTAGTGCTCGTATTTTGTACTGGTTCAGCTGGTAATATTTGTAACTCGGAATAGGAGCTGCGAAATAAACGAAGACTGGCTAAGGACGAGGTGACAATGTGCGTTGGAAATGGTTCCAAGGTTGATGTGATCATCGTCGGCACGCTACCTCTACAGCTCCCTTCAGGATTAGTTTTAAACCTAAATAATAATTATTTGGTGCCTGCGTTGAGCATGAACATTATATCTAGATCTTGTTTATTGTGAGACGGTTATTCATTTAAGTCACAGAATAAATGTTGTTCTATCTATATGAGTAACATCTTTTACGGTCATGCACCCCTTGTGAATGGTTTATTCTTGTTGAATATCGATCGTAGTGATAAGATGCAAAGTTAATAAAGATAGTACCACATATTTGTGGCACTTCCTCTTAGGTCATATTGGTATAAAGCTCGTGAAGAAACTCCATGCTGATGGACTTTTAGAATTTCTTAATTATGAATCATTTGAGAAATGTGAACCATGCCTCATGGGCAAGATGACTAAAACTCTGTCCTGCGGAACGATGGAGCGAGCTAGTGACTTATTGGAAATAATACATACCGATTTATGCGGTCCAATGAGTGCTGAAGCACATAGTGGATATCATTAGTTTCTTACCTTCACAGATGATTTGAGTAGATACGGGTATATTTACTTAATGAAACACAAGTCTGAAACATTTGAAAAGTTCAAGGAATTTCAGAGTGAAGTAGAGAATCATCGTAACAAAAAAATAAAGTTCCTACGATCTGATCGTGGAGGTGAATATTTGAGTTACGAGTTTGGTATAAATTTAAGACAATGTGGACTTGTTTCACAGCTCACACCACATCATAATGGTGTTTCCAAACGTCATAACCGTACTCTATTGGATATGGTGCGTTCTATGATGTCTCTTACTGATTTGCGACTATCATTTTGGGCTTATGCATTATAGACAGCCACATTCACTTTAAATAGGGCATTGTCGAAATCCGTTGAGATGACACCGTATGAGTTGTGGTTGAAACTAAGCTGTCATTTCGTAAAGTTTGGGGATGCGATGCTTATGTCAAAATCCTTCATCTTGATAAGCTCGAACGCAAAGCGGAGAAGTGTGTCTTCATAGGATATCCGATGGCAAGAATGGGTCCTTTCTAGAGAAGGAGTTTCTCTCGAAAGAAGTGAGTGGGAGGAAAGTTGAACTTGATGTGGTAATCGTACCTTCTCTCAATTTGAAAGGTAGAACATCAAAAAGCAGTTCGCATGATGCCTACACCAACCGAAGAGGAAGATAATGATAATGATCATGAAACTTCGAATCAAGTTACTACTGAACTTCATAGGTCGACCAGGGTACGTTCTGCACCAGATTGGTACGGTAATCCAATCCTGGAAGTTATGTTGTTAGATAACAACAAACCTACGAACTATGAAGAAGCTATGATGAGCCTGGATTCCGACAAATGGATTAAGCCATGAAATCTGGAATAGGATCCATGTATGAGAACAAAGTATGGACTTCAGTGGACTTGCCCGATGATCGGCAGGCCAATGAGAATATATGGATCCTTAAGAAGAAGACAAACATTGATGGTAATGTCACCGTCTATAAAGCTCGACTTGTCGCAAAGTGTTTCCAACAAGTTCAAGGGGTTGACTACGATGGGACTTTATCACCCATAACAATGCATAAGTCAGCTAGAATTACATTAGCAATTGCTGCATTTCATGATTATGAGATCTGGCAAATGGACGTCAAAACGATATTCCTTAACGGGTTTCTTAAGGAAGAGTTGTATATGATGCAACCAGAATGTTTTGTCGATCCTAAGGATGCTAACTAAGTATGCAAGCTCAAGTGATCCATCTATGGACTAGTGCAAGCATCTCGGAGTTGGAATATACTTTTTGATGAGGTGATTAAAGCTTCTGGTTTTATACAAACTTATGGAGAAGCTTGTATTTACAAGAAAGTGAGTGGGAGCTCTGTAGCATTTCTAATATTATATGTGGATGACATATTGTTGATTGGAAATGATATAGAATTTATGGAAAGCATAAAAGGATATTTTAACAAGAGTTTTTCAATGAAAGACCTTGGTGAAGCACTTACATATTGGGCACCAAAATCTATAGAGATAGATCAAGATGCTTAATAGGACTTTCACAAAGCACATACCTTGAAAAAGTTTTGAAGAAGTTCAAATTGGATCAGTCAAAGAAAGGGTTCTTGCCTATATTGCAAGGTGTGAAATTGAGTAAGACTCAAAGCCCGACCAGGGCAGAACAAAGAGAAAGGATGAAAGTCAATCCCTATGCCTCAGTCGTATGCTCTATAATGTATGGCATGCTGTGTACTAGACCTGATGTGTGCCTTGCCATAAGTCTGGCAGGAAGGTACCAAAGTGATCCAGGAGTAGATCACAAGAAAGTGGTCAAGAACATCCTGAAGTACCTGAAAAGGACTAAGGACATGTTTCTCGTTTATGGAGGTGACGAAGAGCTCGTTGTAAAGGGTTACTTTGATTGTAGATTTGACACAGATCTGCATGACTCTAAGTCTCAAACCAGATACATATTTATATTGAATGGTGGAGTGGTTAGTTGGTGCAGTCCTAAGATGAGCATTGTGGTAGTATCTACATGTGAAGTGGAATATATAGCTGCTCCGGAAGCAGCGCAAGAAGGAGTCTGGATGAGGGAGTTCATATCTGATCTAGGTGTAATACCTAATGCATTGGATCCAATGCCCATCTTTTGTGACAACAGTGGAGCTATTGCCATTGCCATGGAGCCCAAGTTTCACAAGAAAACAAAGCACATCAAGCACCGCTTCAACTCCATCTGTAATTATGTTAAGGATGGAAACATAGAACTTTGCAAAGTACAAGTGGATCTGAATGTAGCAGACCCATTGACTAAACCTCTTCCACAGGCCAAACATGATCAGCACCAAGACTCCATGGGTATTAGATTCATAACTATGTAAACTATATACTGGCTTTAGCGTAAGTGGGAGACTGTTGGAAATATGCCCTAGAGGCAATAATAAATTGGTTATTATCATATTTCCTTATTCATGATAAAGGTTTATAATTCATGCTAGAATTATATTGACTGGAAACTTAAATACATATTTGAATACATAAAAAATACTATGTCCCTAGTGAGCCTCTACTAGACTAGCTCGATGATCAAGGATGGTTAAGGTTTTCAAACAATAGACATGAGTTGTCATTTGATAACGGAATCACATCCTTAGGAGAACATGTTGTTGTCACGTCCTATGAAAGTCATTCCGTCCGTCTTGCATGTTTCCTTTTTCTTTTTTTTACATTGCAAGTTTCCTTACCAGCACAGTACTCAGGACTCTTGGGTCTTTCCTTTCAAGCATAATACCTATCGACTCTTGGGTCTTTCCTTCCAAGTGTAATACCCATGGACTTGGGGATAAATATTCCATGTCATGTTTTATTCTAGATGCAGGATTAAGATCTAATGGTTATTTATTATTAGTTTTTTAGGATTAACGTGGAGAATCGTATGGTGCTTCTAATTAGTAAATATAAGATGATGCGATAGACAAGACCCAACTATAAGCTTAGCAGTTGATCGTACCAGTTTATTGTTATAACTTTCATCATGTCAAGTATCTATTCCTAAGACCATGAGATCGTGCAACTCCCTGACACCAGAGGAATACTTAGTGTGTATCCAAACATCACTTCGTAATTGGGTGATCATAAAGGTGCTCTACAAGTATCACCAAAGGTGTTTATTCGGTTGACAAGGATCGAGACTGGGATTTGTCACTTTGTGTGACGGAGAGATATCTCTAGGCCTTCTCGGTAATACAACATCGTAAAGAGCTTGCAAGAAATGTGCCTAATGAGTTATTCATGAGATATTGTATTACAGAAGGAGTAAAGAGACTTGCCGGTAACGAGATTGAACTAGGTATGGAGATATCGACGATCAAATCTCAGGCAAGTAACATATCGCCGGACAAAGGGAATTGCGTACGGGATTAACCGTATCCTTAACATCATGGTTCAACAGATAAAAAATCTTCATGGAATATGTAGGAACCAATATAGGCATCCAGGTCCCTCTATTGGTTACTGACCGGAGAGGTGTCTCGGTCATGACTACATGATTCCCGAACCCGCAGGGTCGCACGCTTAATGTTCTTCTGACGCTAGAGTAGTATTGGGATATTCTATGATTGGTAACTGAATGTTGTTTGAAGTCCCGGATGAGATCCGAGACGTCACGAGGAGTCTCATAATGGTCGAGAGGTAAAGATTTATATATGTGAAGTCATATTTTGGGTTCCGGAAAAAGGTATAGTTTTTTCAGTATTGTACCGGGAAGCTTCCACAAGGTTCCGAAGGATTCCAGAGGGTCTGGAAGTCCACAAGTGGGTCCACCATGTACCAAGGGCTGACATGGGCTAAGGGGATGTGCCTTGGCCTTATTGTGCAAGGCGCACCAAGTCTTCAAAATCCCATGTGGCCAGGGAAGGGAAAAAGGGGAGTCCTAGTAGGAATAGAATTGGATTTGGAGTCCAAGTCCTCTCCCCCTTTGGCGCCAACTCCTATTAGGATTAGGGATGGACTCCAGGCCCTCCCACACATATAAATATAGGGGAGGGGTGCAGCAAGGGACCCCAAGAAATTGGCCTTGGGTGCTGCCCGTCTCTTCCTCCTGACATAGTTCTCGTCCACGGTTTTTCGCTTAGTGAAGCCCTGCCGGTATTCCGACTCCACCTACACCATCACCACAATGCCGTCGTGCTGGTTGTCTACTTCTCAACCTTCTCTTGTTGGATCAAGGAGGAAGAGATGTCATCAAGCTGCACGTGTGCTAAACTCGGAGGTGTCGTCCGTTCCGCACTAGATCGGTTAGATCATGATCGGATCGCGAAGAGTACGACTACATCAACCGCGTTATATACACTTCCGCTTTCGTTCTATGTGGGTACGTTGACACACTCTCCCCTCTTATTTCTATGCTTCTCCTAGATAGATCTTGGGTGTTCGTAGGACAATTTTAATTTTCATGCTTCGTTCCCCATCAGCAAAATCACACATTAACACTATGTGTTATTACAATTGATTACATATGACATTGTCTCAATTCATAACAAACAAGTTTGGTCGATTCAATATGGTCATTCTTCAAGTGTCATAACCTCAATGTTATTTTAGTACTATCATCACACTTAACGATGTCCAAAGATCCGGAAATTGTGATCACCAACAACACTTGAGCTAGTCTAAGAGGCAAGACTAGGAACCTTTATTTTATCCATTTATCATTTCACACGTGCATATGATTTTTCCCCTGAATCACATATTCCAGGATCACAACAATTATAGCATGAAATATAAACACTTAATTATGAACATGGAAATGTAATAATACAATATTATTGGCTCTAGGGCATATTTCCAATAGTCTCTCACTTGCACTAGAGTTAGTAATCTAGTTAGCATATTTTCTCTTACACCAATGGCAATCTGGTGTTTGTTCATGCTTTGCTTGTGGTGTATTGTTTGCATATCCATGCATCTATAATGCATTCACAAGAATTCATAATTTATATTAAACAAGCTTTGTATACATTGAATCACTGGCAAAACCTTTGATTCCTTGGATTGAGCTACAGAATCACTATCAAGAATAGTGTTCCAATTGTATAATCATCTAGAAATCATACCAAGTTCATAAATGAACATTTGATTTATCACCCTCTATTGTTGCATCTAAAGCAACAATGTACCTCAACCTTCTGCTATAGAATTCACCACAATAACTTTCTTGGGCTAATTCCAACTTAATGTGCCACCATTAATCATTTAGTTGAAACCAAAATCTTTTGGAACACTAATGAATATTTTATCGATGTACTACTTACAATGAGTCTGTATTGATGTAACTCCTTACAACAATCTCTCCATCTTCTCTGTATCATGTCAGTAGTACTTAATGACATTTTCACTGTTGTCCGTGATCAACAATTTGCTCATTCTAGTAACTTCTACTCGCAACTTACTTGGGGTATTGTATATATCTGATTGTTTACATACCATGGATACAAGTGTGATCGAAATCATGTATTTCTCTCATCGGTATTTCACAATACCGACTCTTTCTTAAAATGCTTTCCATGTGACTTTGTCAAGAAACTCTGCATGCATATTGCATACTAAATTGTTTTAGTATTATGTCAACATGTATTTTTGCTAAGACCACTTAGGCATTACTATCTCCATAGATCATTATGTCTAATACCAGGACTACATATTGCCTTAGTACTTTACTGAAAAATTATTCTCAATAAAGTCTTAATCCGTGTCAAGAAATTTATATAATTTCCAATCAACAACGTGTCATGCACACAGGGTGTTTAGAAATATTATCATGCACCCACTTACTTCCTTGTAAATATGAGAATCTTTGCTTTCCTCGATGAAATCATATTATTTGACCATTTCATTAGGATGGAGATTCCAACTCCATTATGATTGATTTAGATTTGCATACTTACTAATGAATATTTTATCGATGTACTACTTACAATGAGTCTGTATTGATGTAACTCCTTACAACAATCTCTCCATCTTCTCTGTATCATGTTAGTAGTACTTAATGACATTTTCACTGTTGTCCGTGATCAACAATTTGCTCATTCTAGTAACTTCTACTCGCAACTTACTTGGGGTATTGTATATATCTGATTGTTTACATACCATGGATACAAGTGTGATCGAAATCATGTATTTCTCTCATCGGTATTTCACAATACCGACTCTTTCTTAAAATGCTTTCCATGTGACTTTGTCAAGAAACTCTGCATGCATATTGCATACTAAATTGTTTTAGTATTATGTCAACATGTATTTTTGCTAAGACCGCTTAGGCATTACTATCTCCATAGATCATTATGTCTAATACCAGGACTACATATTGCCTTAGTACTTTACTGAAAAATTATTCTCAATAAAGTCTTAATCCGTGTCAAGAAATTTATATAATTTCCAATCAACAACGTGTCATGCACACAGGGTGTTTAGAAATATTATCATGCACCCACTTACTTCCTTGTAAATATGAGAATCTTTGCTTTCCTCGATGAAATCATATTATTTGACCATTTCATTAGGACAGAGGTTCCAACTCCATTATGATTGATTTAGATTTTCATACTTACTAGCATCCTCTGGATCGACAAAATTACCTTGGACCGTATCAAATATACAACCTTGATTTTATTTCAATCTGATGGGATCATTTTCACATCCATCTGTTATATATCATAACTGAAATATTTAGTAACTGCTAGTTTAATCCAAACTAACTTTAAGTTTGATTATGATGAGACAATCTCATCATAATCAACTCCTTAATCTTGTCATAAACTATTTGCAAGAAGTCAAGCATTATAAAACATTTTTATCTTTGTCAATCCATAGATCCATCACTACACTTTAGACTTTAAGTTTTTCAGAGGGTCCATCAAGTTCTAAACTTGTATTATGTGTATGGATACCATCTCAGATTGTTTTCGCATATAGTCAATCCGGAGTCGGGGCCCGTCAACGCTTCTCTGTGTACTATAGGTTTCATTGTTTGTTTCAACACTACTTCATCTGCATATCCTGAAGGTCTGTACAAATTTTCCAACCTATATAGTTCAGCTGCATATTCGACCGAAGTCTCCATTTATTATGTAGAGGCTTCTGTATCAATCGTGATAATAAATTTTAGAACTACTTCTAACGTTTATTTTCTTTGACCTGATCATGAAGATTCTCCAATCTTGTCGATTTGCACTGTCCTCCCACTTACTCTTTTGGAGAAAAAAATTCTTCAAAATTTTCGCACTCCATGGGAAAACTCTTTGCCTCGTCGTAGTGATAGAGGAATACCCAACCATTAGGGATAACTTGTAAAGTAGCACTTATCTTACATATTTGATGGCACTCCTATTCAGTCTAAAAGCACAAGCATCACATTAAAAAAATTAGAAAAATAATTAATGTCATCTTTGATCGAACCATGTCATACATAGTTTGATTACATCTACTCACAACACTCTACTCTTAGTAGTGTTTATAGGAGGTGCAAGCTATACAATATTTAAATAGCTCACCAGACATTCGCTAAATTTGTAACTCAAATATTCTTTTCTACAATACAATTGTAGAAACATAATTTTCTTGTTACAATAATTTCTACTTCATTCCAAAACTTGTTTGAAACATTTCAAAAGATCCATATTTATGTCTCAATTAGTCAATATAAGTACCTACTTGAGTCATACATGAAGTTAGATAAATCTACTACTTGCAACAACACTTATTGGACTACATACATCAATTTGCATATTCGAGTTATTTTCTTTCTCGTTCTTTATGGCCCGTGAACGGTATTTTAGTTTACTTCGCTATTTGGATGAAAGTTTCAAGTGTTAGATGATTCATAATCATATGATTCCAAAAACCATCACAATGGAATTTCTTCATGCATGTTTCTCCAATGTGACTAAATGCAGTGCCACACACATGTGGTATTCTTTTAGTCTTGCGACATTTAGCGTTAGAGTTATGGATGTTCAATTCGATCATCAATATTCATAACTTACGTCCTATTCACAATAGGATTATGGCCCTTTTGTTCATTACATCAAATAAGTATTGTTCTCTTATGAACAACCTCCTTGCAACTTCTATGCAATGGGCTAGAGTGTACAAAACTTTAAAATTAATTATGATAATAAATTCAAAGGTAATATATTGATGAAAAAGTATCATAACTTCTATAAAAAATTTCAACACATATTTTAACCTCATTAATTTGTTGGTCATTATGCTGTAGTAATTCTTGCATCGATTTGCAACAACATGCATTCGAGTCGCTACCCTTGTGATCAACTTTCATCCACAATTCCCGAAGAATTTAGTATTTAACAATTTAATCACAATTCTCAAGAATCACACTTTACTTGACTAACTTTCTCTACATCTTATAACTTGTATGGCATTCATACCTAAGCTGGACATTCCAGTTTTCTTTTCTTTCCGCCTCTAAACTTCTTATAGTTAAACTTTGCATATTTCTCCCACTCAATAGAAAAATCATCTAACCTTTTAAGATTGGTGTGGGCCTCGAACTTCCATAGGCATGCAAGTCTCATTGCATCATTTGGTTTTATTCTTTCTCTTTAAGTTCTCACCATCAACTCATGAGTGGTGTTCTTCTGGAACTTACACATTTTAGTCTCAAACATAGGTGAACACTTCACTAGAACTTGCAAACAAAAAACTTCTTTAGATATCATATATCTTTTAACCTTTGTTTGTTTCTGAAAACAATTTATAGTTCCAATAATATCACATAACTATCCCAAACATTTTGAAGTTCAGGTTTCTCGGAAGCAAGCAGATTGTAATGTAATTCTTAGCCTTTTAGATCGAAAGACGTAAGTCTCATCATCCATAGCATTGGCAGGATGGCATTGTGAGCATGTAGTAGGACAAAATCCTTCTTGGCACTCCTAGAGGACAATCCTCTCAATCATAAAAGATTCAACAAGATAAATAATAGTCAATCAATTTCAACAGCAAAGGTGGAACCGTGTGCCATAATTCTACAACTATAATGCACAAGTTGATAGTGAGTTATACATAATTCATAATTAATTTTCACTATTTGTTAATAATTTAAAGCACACTCCCACTCAAATCAACATCTCCCATAATTGATAGTGAGTGATTCAAGATCCTAATCTTATTTTCAGTCATTGATGTGGACATCAGTGATGATGAAATTTTTGACTGGTCGGCAAACTATTGTTGATCATATCTCCGTATGACTCTTGTTCATCTTTCGATGCTTTGTGCTTCGAGCTCAGAACGATTCTTCTAGAACTTCAAGGCACATGAGTGCTATCTGCTAACATAGTCTGACTAATTCCGTGTGACACATCACGTCCCGTTTGTACTCATGTGGACATGACACACTCTGGAACGCTACATGTTATAGATAGTTGCAACACTAGGAAGAGCACCTTTTTAACTTGATATTTATTGTGGGAGATCACCCTAATAATTGACTATCGCGTAATCAAAAGGTGCAAACAACAAAGGGATAAACACCTCAATTAATTCATAAAAACATGATTTGGTATAGCCCTAGGCGGCGAGAACCTCCGTGACCATCTTCAATCTCCCATTGAAGCATTGTGACGGCCAATACTTCGCTATCATGGCAACCATTTCAAAAACGTTCCCTTGGTAGCAATTTCAGAAAATGTTGTCATGTCGACCATTTCAGAAAAAGTTGTCATCGCACAAAATTTCATAAATTCCGTCGTGGTACGAAATTATAGCTCCTCGTCTTGCACCTAGTACACCTTCATCACGTCGGGGTCCTCGTGTACGTTTTGCCATCGTCACCTGTAACCTGTAGGCTATTGATACGTCTCCAACGTATCTATAATTTATGAAGTATTCATGCCAATATATTATCATTCTTGGATGTTTTACAATTATTTTATAGCAACTTTATATAATTTTTTGGGACTAACCTATAGACCCAGTGCCCAGTGCCATTTGCTATTTTTTGCTTGTTTTTTACATCACAGAAAATCAATATCAAACGAAGTCCAAACACCGCAAAACTTTTTGTGGATTTTTTATGGGCCAAAGAAAACGTGTTGTGTTTGCACCTGGAGATCTTGTTGGGTTACATTTGCGTAAGGATAGATTTCCTGATTTGCGCAAATCAAAGCTAATGCCATGTGCTGATGGTCCTTTTAAGGTGTTAGAGAAAATAAGTGATAATGCATATAAACTTGAGATTCCTGCAGATTTTGGGGTTAGTCTCACTTTTAACATTGCAGATTTGAAGCCTTATTTGGATGACGAAGATGAGCTTCCATCGAGGACGACTACATTTCAAGAAGGGGAGGATGATGAGGATATCAAAACCATTGTTACAATTACAGCCCCTGCTACTATACATACCAGACCAATAACTAGAGCTCGCGCACGCCAATTGAATTACCAGAGGGATGAACACTGGAGCAGGATCAATCATGGAGATGAAGGTGCGCGAAGGGATCCAGAATGGCGTTTCTAGTGCATATTTGAGTACTTTGAAGCCTCCATGATGACCTACAAGGACATGGACGAAATATACAAGATTCCCCTTCATAACTTCCGTTCATTGCTTATTTTAGGTGTCGCGCCACCTTATTTTTGGGCCAGGCCCAGGTAATTTCGAAATACTAAAGTATAGGTTGTTTTTGTAGTCTGTATGTGTGGGTAAACAAAGTTAGGGTTGCTTTTGGACCCCTCCTACAAGGGGCCACGAAATTCCCCCTACTCCTCCATATATACTGCCTTTAGGGCATCGTTTAGACTTTGGATTTTTTTAATTAAAAGTTCACCATAGCTGCAACTTCGCATACTTCGTTTGTGTTCAATGACCAGACCAAGACGTCACAGAACCCCGCCTTGTTCAATAAAGCTTTCATCTTATATTCACAATATCCATATTGCAATCTTAGTTTCTTGGTTGTTCTTCGTTTGCTTGTGGGAAATAGACCTTCATGGTCCAACGTGGTCAATAACCCTCGGAAGTTAGTTTAGTGATTGCTAAGGTGTGACGTCTCGCATGTTCGTAGTCGAATCGTCAAAGTCTACTCCAATAGAAAACAATAATCACCTTCTCATCAAAATATGGGACACCTTTGCCTCTATCATCTCCCTCATCTTCGAGAAGACACTCAAGCACACATGCTTCCGAGCTACCATCTCCAGCAAGGTCACATCAGCGTCGACACCATCACCGATGAGAACGTGAAGGTCAAGAGATCAACAACAACCACCGCTCGACGACTTCACCATCTACATTGGCATCTTTGCCAAGCGACTTCAAGACATCTTCGCCTTTGCACATGTGGCATCTTCGCCCACAAGCACCACAAGAGAAGCTCCCCAAGCTCAAGTCCACGACTTCCACGAGCTACTATGACCTCGACACCAACCACATGATTCCTTTCTATGGAACTCAAGACCCTGAGGAGTATCTCGAGTGGGATCGCAAGATGGATGACCACCTCAAGCTACTTCAAGTCCCTTCCGAAGATCAAGTGAAGTGCGCCACAAGTATCTTCCATGAGTACGCATCCACATGGTGGCTGCATACACCTTCGAAGACCTTCGACATGTGTTGGACCAAGATGAAGAGAGCTATGCGGCGAGAGTTTTTGGCTTCCACGTACACGGAACATCTTCAACACTAGTTGGTGAACACCATACAAGGATTCAAGTCCATAAACGAGTACTTCAAGGAGATGAAGAAAGCCTTGCAATGAGCCAGCATGCATGACCCCATTTCGATGAAGTTCCACTTCATGATGGGATTGAACAACATCTCCAAGACTATCTTCCTCGAGAACTACAAGTCCCTCGATGGCAACTACATTTGTGTTCTCAAGGCGGAACAATAACTCATGAAGGCCAAGGCTTCTCCACCCCAAGAACACTTCGCAACAACCAAGCTCCATGCTAAAGAGCATGAGGATAGTACCACCAAGATATCCAAGCCCGACGAGCTCCAAGACAACGCTCCCAAGTTCGGAGTCACTGCCATCCCTCTTTGTGGCATTGATGATGCCGAGTCTACCATGAATCTTTTTGAAGACGATGCGGCGACGACTATGAGTATAGAGTGAATCAAGGACCAAGATTTGGAGGTGAAAGACATGGTGGCGAGCAAGGATGATGCTTCCATCTTTGGAGGCGAGAGTAATGATGTGCCATATCCGGCCTTCATCCATGGCGACGGTGACGAGACGATTGAGCATTTCACCTCGACCATGGCGACATATGATGATGACTTGAGTGACTTGTGCCACCATATTGAGAGTAAGAGTGAGTTCACCACTAGCCCCATATATGATGAGTTGCCCCAATTCCCATGTGAGGAGAGCCACAATCCCCACCACTTGAGTGAGATGAGTGACCCCACCATATGTGACTTTGAGTGCACCTAGATTGAGGGAGTGAGTGAGCCACCACATAGAGAGAGTGTGATAGTTGATAGGTCATGTGAGAACATTTGAACTCTAACAACTTAACCTCTACCTCTGTTGTGTCTTCTCATTTGGTGCTAGTCCCATTTATGATGATGTGCCGATCCTCGACGACTTCATCCACCCTTTAGACAAGACGATGGCCATGGTGGAATCTGATGCACCCCCACATGGTCCCATCTAGATGAAGATGATGACCATGATTTGGTCTTTACCACCTCACCTACGCCACTTGAGTGGAATGAGAAAGGTAACATAGGTGAGGATGATGCTCTAGTCCCACGAGTGGACATTGATTGCTTGCATGATGTTGATCCACCTATTACCATGCTTCATGCTAGTATGATTTCCCCATGCGATGATTTACCCATTTATGATGAATTATGATTGCCTTGTGGAGTCTATGAGTTGTGATGCCATGTTGCATAGGATTTATTGTGATAATTCTCTCGGTCACATCATGTTTGACAATCTGCATGACTTATCATATTTTAGCATGAGATCAACAATATGTCATATTTGCAATCTCTTCGTAGTAACTATGAATATGCCATTCACATGTGGCACCCCGACTCAGAGAAACCGGAACGCCCCGTATTCTGGCCCAGAAATTGAGGTGAAATCTTTTGGAATACGGCACTGCTTAGCATAGAACAAACCAGCTCTCTATTACAACACGAATAGGAATACAAGGTCTCCGGATTACAATGAATAACATCGGCACGGTGATGCTACGTCAACCACAATTGCTCTATGCAAGCAGCATAACAAGTCGAGGCAGCGGAACCTCTACTGGCAGCGGAACAACAAATGACGATGATGGACTCCTATCCGCAGGGACTCTGGCTGAAACTTTTATCCTAGCTCGCGAACATAGGAACCATGTCACACCCTAGCAAGTTCATGCATTAGAGTTTTTGCATCATGTTTAATTCTCCCAGAAAGATGAAATGGGGATAACAGAACCCCCAGCACCCCCTTAAACCAACTAGGGTTTACTAAAATTGGTTTCAATGAACCCAAAATGCCCTTCACAAAATGTTCATCATTTCTGGATTGGGCTGAAACCCCTGAAAAAATGGTGCACTCTTTTCTAGGACATTCTGGATTTTTTTGAATCAAATCATAAGTATTTGAATTTGGACATTTAAATGCTATAAAATATTTTAAATGCTCAAATAATTCTGGAAATAAGTGTGGGCTATTGGAAATAATCTAAACAGAGCCTATGATTATTTTTAGGATTTTTGTAAGTGCCTAACTATTTTTAATAAAGCCACAAACTTACAGAAAAATAGAAAAAGAAAAACAAAGCAAGCATAGGCTTACCTGGCGCCCACCTGGCAAGCCCACCTGCCGGCCCAGCCCAACCACCGCTCCAGCGGGCTGCTTGGCTTGGCCAGGCAGGCAGGCAGGTGCTCGACGCTGGCGCCTGCGTGCGCCATGCAGCTGCCCGCCGCCCTGCTTCCTCCCCTCCCAATGTTGCTGCCCTGGTTCGGTCACACACCTCTCCCCCGAGCTTGCAGACACGCCTCTCTCTCCCCAGCTCCTCTCCATCGCTCTCCTGCACCATGGCCGACGCTGCCGCGCCCGCACCACCATCCTAACCGCGTCCGCCGTCGTCCCCGTGCCGCGTCACCGTGTCCACGAACTCCGTCGTCGTCGACTATGTCGAGCAGGCCGAGCCCCGAGCGCTCGCCCGCTCTGGAGTCGCCGCTGACCCCGTCTCCCCCAACTCCGGCCGCCGAGATCGCCATCGTCGCCCCGCTCAGCTCCGGCCTTCCCCGAGCCCGCTTCGACGCTTGCTGCAATCACCGTGAGCCCAGCTCCGTCCTCCCCCTCTCCACTAACTCCCTCCTGCACCGTGTGCACCGCACCACGCTCACCGAGCACCCGCCGCCGCCGAGATCGTCGCCGACGTGACTCCGACCACCCACCGGGCACACCATTGCGACTAACGCACTCACCGCACTCACAGGAGCCCGTAGCACCACTCCACACGCCTCGCCGTGCCCCATAGCCTCGGTTTCGACCTCGCCCGAACTCCGGCAACCGCCAAGGTCGTCGCCGGCAATGTTTCCGGCCACCCCAGCTCCACCCACTGCCACCAAATGCTGCGGCTTACTCCCAACAACGCATAGTTGCTCTCCGCCGCCCTTTTGGTCGCCAGAACACATAGATGCACTTCCATCGCCGCGTCTGGCCTCGCCGGCGGCTAAACGCCGGCGGGTTTGACCCGTTGACTTTGACTGGGTGGGCCCAGGTTGACTCCCCTGAGTCTATGACAAGTGGGCCCCCTCTGCTAATTAACCTAGGGTTAGAACTAACAAATTTTAGTTAGTTTAGGTCACTGACATGCGGGCCCAGGCCCCACTGATAGTTTAGTTAGTGTTAACCTAACCCTATTAATTAGTTGTTTCACTGACGTGTGGGTCCCAGCCGTCAGGTTTGACCTGGGCTGGCGCAGTGCTGACGCAATTATTTAATTTCTAGATTTATTCTTATATAGGAAATTCCAGAAAATAGCCAAAACTTCTAAAAATCATAGAAATTCAAACATAGCTCCAAATCAAACAAATTATATATGAAAAATGATCAGAAAAATTCAATCTTTCCATCTATAATGGTTTCATGCATGACAAAACACTTTAACCCTGCTGTTTAGGTGAAACAAGCTAATACACTTTTTATGCATAAGAACTTAAGCTTCCATTTGAATCCTTGATTCAAATGGACCCATTTCAACTTGTTTCACATTGCATTAGGTAGGACACCTCATTTTTCCATGTCATAGCATGCATCATATTGTTGCATATTGCCATGTGTTGATTATATTCCGTGGTGTCTTTCGTGGTAGGTTCTGCCTCCGAGGATATCTCCGAGTATCCAACTGAAGGTCAACACCCTACTACCACTCCATCAGGCAAGCAACCACATTGATCATATCGATACAATCCCATGTTCTCGCCTCTGCTCTCATTTACTGCATTAGGACAACAACGTTTCAAACTGCTGTGTGCTACGGTAGTTGAACCCTTATCCTCTGCATGACCTGTCATTGCCACAGTAACTAGATGAAACCCACTAGCATGTGTAGGAGTTGATTGAGCCATGTATGTGTTTTCCTACCTTGCTATGCCTGCTATGCTTAGAGTTGTGTCAGGTCTGGTTCATCTGGGTGATGGGCTAGAGTGAAATGATTATGTCGGTAATGTGAGGGATGTGTTGAACATGTTTTGGTAAAGGTATCGATGAGAGGCCATGTAGGAGTACATGGTGGGTTGTTTCATTGAGGCCGTCCATAAGAACTGAGATCTGTATGCGTGATTTAAGATTCAGCTACTACCACACATTGGGCCCTAAAACATGACCCCGCTCGACTTACTGACCCCTCTCGTCCTCTGTCTAGGAGTTCAAACTAGTTTCTGGTGTTTGTAGGTTATGTGTTGGCGGCCGTCCGTAGCGCTGACCCTAGGGGTGGGCTATGATGCGGTAGATACACCGTGGCACGGTGTACCGAGTCACCCGTTTGGTGTCTCGGGAATCCTGCACACATCGTTTGGGGCCGTTGAGGACACCCCGGCCGGATTTCCTTGCGGATGGAACCCGAATAGGCGATAAACCTGGACTAGAGACTTGTGCGGTTGTCAGGTCGTGGTCTACACCCACGTCGGTTTTCGCTTGAAGTTTGCCGAGCACATGTCGTGTGCAGACGCTAAGTGGTGGAAACATGTGTGACGAAGTACACCCCTGCAGGGTATAAAACTATTCGAATAGCCGTGTCCACGGTAAAAGACTACTTGGTTGCCTATACAATTCATAGACAAGTTAATGGTTACTACTAAAAGACTCAAGATAATTGTGAGTACCGAGGATGGCCCTCTCGTAGGATGACGAGGGAGGATCCCCGGTGGAGTATTGTGTTGGTGATTAGTGGACTCGTGTGCGAAAACTATTTTACTAGTGGCGTCTCGTAGGATAGCTTAGCCAAGAGTTAAAGCTGGCTTGCTGCAATAACTCCACCACCTCCTGAGAATGAGCATGTATAGTAGGTTCTGTTGTAAGACTTGCTGAGTGCCTTTGTACTCATGTTTGCTTTAATTACTGTTTTCAGAGGACAACACTGCCCCTACAATGAGTGACTTGCCACCCAGGTGGTGATCCTGGCCAATGGAGGGCCTTATGTAGATAGACAGGCTTCGAGAAGCCTTCTTTCTTTCTAGTGTCTGTACTCAGACTATTTGCTTCCGCATGTGCTTGTATGCTTGTATGGCTGAGTGTTGGGTCATGTGACCCCTACCTGTATGAACATGTTATGTATGGCTCTCTGGAACCTTTAAATAAAGTACTTGAGTTGTAGAGTTTTGTTGTGATCCCATGCTGTATTTGCGCATATCGAGCATATTGTGTGTATGATTGAAATGCTTGGTATGTGTGGGATCCGACAATCTAGTTGGTTATCCTTGGCAGCCTCTCTTATGGGGAAATGTAGTCTAGTGCTCCTTGAGCCATAGTAGTCCGCTACAGCCCGGTTCACCGGAGTCCTGCTAGCCCAGCACTACTGCTCTGGACACTTGACTGGCCGACATGTGTTTCAATTCGTTCCTTTGTCTGTCCCTTCGGGGAAATGTCACGTGGTGACTTCCGGAGTCCTGCCTAGCCTGCTACAGCCCGGGTTACCCGGAGTCCTGTTAGACCAGTGCTACAGCCCGGATTCACACGCTGATGACCGACATGTTCTATGTGATTCATGTATGCCTGTCCCCATAGGTCTGTGCCGCTTTGGGTTCACGACTAGCCATGTCGGCCCGGGTTCTCTGTCATATGGATGCTAGCGACACTATCATATACGTGAGCCAAAAGGCGCAAACGGTCCCGGGCCAAGGTAAGGCGACACCCGTGGGGATACCGTGCGTGAGGCCACAATGTGATATGAGGTGTTACCGGCTAGATCGATGTGACCTGGAATCGGGGTCCTGACAGCGTTGGCATCAGAGCCGGATTGCCTGTAGGTTCGTTGAGCCAAACTGGTCGATGTCGAGTCTAGAAATGCTTTAGTTATATGTAGGGGAATTGATTGTGGGAGGGGACGTAAGGCTCTTTTAATCCTTTACCTTATGCCCTCTGATCCGAGTCATTCTCTTCTCATTCTACGTGGGTTAAGGACTATCAAGTTCACGTGTTACTAATCCGTAGTAGCTTATAGGATTGTTGTTACAAGCCTCGGTATAGTTTCTACTACTTTTAGTATGTTTCCAGTTGAATCAGGACCTTGATATGATGTTGTTGAGTGGTATTGCAAACTGTTGTGGATGTCTCAAATCTTTTCTGAGCATTTACAGTCGTTATGCTGTCCGATTTCCCCTAGAAAATTCTAATGCCTTTGCATTATTCTGTGCTTTCAGATGGCCACCCGTTCCCAGAACCAAGTGGTTCGTCTGACCCGGTGCCTCGATGTTCCCGGCCACACGGCCATGTTGGTTCGAGTGATGGTCGAGTCAGGCTATCGGTGGTATCCGGAATATACCGTCGAGGAGCAGTTCAGAGACTTCAACCAGAGCCAGCACCTTTGTACCGTCAGGATATATCCCTCTTATCCTGGAGCCACTGAGCCCCTTCACCGTTCCTATGCACTTGGGGTCACTATTGAGATGTCTGTGCAGGATGCAGCCTATTCAATGATGACTATCATTCGAGCCAGGACTGCCTTGCTTCAGAACGCCGATTTCCGCCACATGCCAGCCTCACTTCCTGGAGCACAGGGGTACTATCACGCTTTGTACTATGACTCTACACATGAGGAGTCACTACTCCGCACCACTGCCGAGATGCTCGAGGATAAGAACCACGAAAATCGGGCCTTGCGTATGGAGCTTTTCAACTCTCGTGCTGATCACTGGGCCACTTTGACTCGGTTTGCACCTGCGGTACAGGAAGGATACATGGACCTGAGGGACCTGTACCCTGTGTGGTCTAGATTGCCAGATTGTATGGAGTGGTGCGATGTAGGAGGCATCACCCCTCCTCATGGTCCCCATCTGCCACCACCCGTGGGACCAAGGCCACATCCGAGCCCCTATGGTCTGCAGGCTCCGTAGGACCGTCTGTTCCTAGATGATCATGTTCCACTTCCAGGCTTTGGTGGTGACTTTTATGAGGATTACTATGGAGCCGTCTGAGCTAGTAGTAGTTTCACTAGTACTGTAATAGTTGTATTCTCCACAGTACTGCGTGACCGTGGGATATGACTTGGTGTGTATCACGCTCCGGAGGTGTAGAAAAATAATGTATAGGAGCTTGGAATGACTCCGATGAGATGTAATGTCTTTTCACCATAGTTGTACTCTAGCCTGGGCTTGTACTAAACTATGTACGGTGTGTATGACCAATGGTATATATATGGCAGTTTCTATATTACCATGTCGTGTAATGAACATCTTAGCATTCCATGTTATCCATCACATTCTGCACTTCCTTGCTAAGTTTGTGCCATCCTTGTCTAAACCGTTGTCTTGTTTTTCCTAGGATGGTCAACACCTGCAGCAACCCTGCTGCCCCGGAGCAGGGAGAAACCAGTGCAGCTAGGGGTGAAAATCTGCCTCACCCGCCTTCTCTGGCCGAAGTTATGCTGGAGGCGGAAAGAAACAAGCGTGAGACTAACCGCTTGCTGGAGCGGATTGAGCAGAACACTGCACGCCATCAGCGAAATGACTTGGTGTCAATCAATGACTTCATCAAGTTGTACCCACCAAAGTTTAATCATTCCGTCGAGCCCCTCGACGCGGATGACTGGCTCCGCAGCATCACACACAAGCTATGTTCTGCCAACGTAGACGAAGCTGATAAGGTTACCTATGCTGCCTATCACCTCGAAGGCCCTGCTAGCCTTTGGTGGGAAAATTTTGAGGCTATGCGCCCGGTCGGCCAAATCACTACTTGGGCTGAATTCAGTGAGGCTTTCCGTGAGCATCACATCCCGGAAGGTCTCATAGATCGTAAGAGGGAAGAGTTCTGCAATTTCACCCAAGGAAGACTGACTATGGATGCATATAGTCGTGAATTTGGGAATCTGGCTCGATATGCTCCTGAAGAGGTATCCACCGACGCTAAGAAGCAGGCAAGGTTCCGCAAGGGACTTAGCCCCGAGCTTCGCCGCGATCGTCGTCTGCACGAGTGCACCTCCTTTCAGAAGTTGGTCAATAAAGCCATCAGTGCTGAGACAGGACAGTCTGACTATGACGCTTCACGCAAGCACTTTCATGATTTTGGTTCTTCATCCGGCTCTGGATCTCAGAAACGCCGGGTGTGGATCCCAAGCACGGCACTACCACCCAGGTTCATTCCGAGGCCATCCTTTGAGGCACCTCGCCCCATCCAGCAGTTTCCACCGTCTAAGCCCTACTGTGGCCCCGCTACTAATGCTGCTCCATGCCCCAATGTTGTGACATGTTTCAAGTGTGGAGAGCCGGGTCACTATAGTCGAGAGTGTCCCCAGAACAACAACCCTAATCAGTCTGGAAAGTCCGTTGGCCGTGGTAAGCCAGCGGGAAAAACCTTCTACGCCAAGCCAGCCACCACTGCACGTGGCCATGTCAACTATGTCTCAGCTGAGGAGGCTCATGAGGATCCTAACGTTGTCCTTGGTACGCTCCTTGTTAATTGCCATCCGACATCTGTTCTTTCGATACTGGAGCATCTCATTCATTCATATCTGGGAACTATGCTCTATTGCATAACATGACATTCTGTGACATGCCCACTTCCATGGTAATTCAAACTCCGGGTTCCAAATGGCAAACTTCTAGAGTAAGCCATGGGAATGAAATTCTTGTCGATAGACTTGTCTTCCTTGCATCCTTAATAGCTCTCAAGTCCTTGGACATAAACATCATCTTGGGTATGGACTGGATGTCAGCTCATTATGCTAAGATTGATTGCGCCACTAGAACCGTTCAACTTACTCACCCATCGGGCAAGACAGTCAATGTCTTAACTCGAGTGGCCAAGCGCCAACTTTACTCCCTAAATGCCAACCCCCTTCCAGACCTTGAAGATATTCCGGTAGTCCGGGACTTCCCGGATGTCTTTCCAGAAGAACTGCCAGGTGTTCCACCTGACAGGGATGTCGAGTTTGTGATAGACCTTGTTCTAGGAACCGTTCCAATTTCTAGGAGACCCTATAAGATGGCACCCTTAGAACTAGCCGAGCTTAAGAACCAACTCGATGAGTCCTTGAAAAAGGGTTTCATCCGTCCTAGTTCCTCTCCTTGGGCTTGCCCCGTCCTCTTCGTCAAGAAGAAGGATGGAACGGATCAGATGGTTGTAGATTACCGACCTGTCAACTTGGTCACTATCAAAAACAAGTATCCGCTCCCCAGGATCAACGATCTGTATGATCAGCTTGCTGGATCCTCAGTCTTTTCCAAGATGGATTTGAGGTTGGGCTACCATCAAATCAAAATCAGAAACTAGGACATTCCCAAAACGGCCTTTGTTACTCATTATGGCCAATACGAGTACACCGTTATGTCCTTCGGTTTAAACAATGCCCCAGCCACCTTCTCTCGGTTAATGAACTCGGTCTTCATGGAGTATTTGGATAAATTCGTCGTAGTATACCTCGATGACATACTCATCTACTCCAAGAATGAAGAGGAACATGCCGAACATCTAAGGCTGGTATCGACGAAACTTCGAGAGCATCGCCTTTATGCCAAATTCTCCAAGTGTGAATTCTGGTTGCCAGAAGTGACCTATCTAGGCCATGTAATCTCTGGTAAGGGTATTGCTATCAATCCCGAGCGAGTTCAAGTCGTCCTTGATTGGACTCCACCTGAAACGGTCAAGCAAGTTCGGAGCTTCCTTGGCTTAGCGAGTTATTGCCGCCGCTTCGTCGAGAATTTCCCAAGGTTGCTAAACCTCTAACTGAACTCCTCAAGAAAGATAAAAAGTTCGAGTGGACCCCAGAGTGCGAGTTCCGCTTTCAGGAACTGAAAAGACGCCTGACATCTGCTCCCGTACTGGTACCACCAGATTTCTCCAAGGACTTTATTATCTATTGCGACACCTCATGACAAGGACTAGGTTGCATACTCATGCAAGATCGTCAGGTAATTGCCTATGCTTCACGGCAATTACACCCCCATGAGGAAAACTATCCCGCACATGATCTAGAGCTTGCAGCTGTAGTCCATGCACTCAAAACTTGGCGACATTACCATCTCGGTAATCGTTGCGAGATCTTCACCGATCACCAAAGTTTGAAATATATCTTCACCCAACCGGATTTGAATCTCAGGCAAAGACGTTGGGTCGAGTTGATCTCAAATTACGACTTAGGAATAACTTACACCCCGAGCAAAGCCAATGTCATGGCTGATGCGCTAAGTCGTAAATCCTATTGTAACAACCTAATGTTACAACAAAGTCAACCACTTCTCCATGAGGAATTTCGTAAGCTTAATCTTCACATTGTTCCTCGAGGATTCCTATCCACCCTGGTGGCGAAGCCTAACCTTACGGATCAAATCATAGCTGCCTAGAAGCGTGATAAGGGCATATCCCGGATTAAGGAAAACATTGCTAGCGGAGTTGCTAAATGTTTTTCCATGGATGAGCGAGGTGTTGTCTTCTTCGAGAACCGCTTGGTGGTTCCCAAGAAATAACATCTACGCCAGTTGATTCTTAAGGAAGCTCATGAGTCCCCTCTCACCATTCATCCCGGTAGTACTAAAATGTATCAAGACCTACGCCAGAGGTTTTGGTGGACTAGGATGAAGAGAGAAATTGCTTAGTACATTGCTAGTTGCTACATCTGTCGTCGTGTTAAAGAAGAGCATCAACGGCCTGCTGGCACCCTTCAACCTTTGGCTATTTCCTGAGTGGAAATGGGATAAAATCAGTATGGATTTCATTACTGGGTTTCCCAGGACCAAGAGAGGGAATAGTGCTATCTTCGTCATGATCAATCGTCTTTCCAAAGTAGCCCATTTCCCACCTGTTCGTGAGAGTATCACCGCTAGCCAGCTAGCTGATTTATACATCTCCCGAATAGTGTCTCTTCATGGTGTCCCATTGGAAATTAACTCAGACCGTGGGAGTCTCTTCACCTCTCGATTTTGGGAAAGTTTCCAAAATGCTATGGGAACTCGTCTCTCTTTTAGCACCGCCTTCCACCCCCAATCAAGTGATCAAGTAGAGCGAGTAAATCAAATTCTAGAAGATATGCTCCGAGCTTCTGTCATCTCATTCGGAATGGATTGGGAGAAATGCCTTCCATTCGCGGAGTTTTCTTATAACAATAATTATCAAGCTAGCTTGGGCAAAGCTCCTTTCGAAGTTCTCTATGGACGAAAATGTCGAACGCCTCTTAACTGGTCAGAAACCGGGGAAAGACAACTCTTTGGCCCGGATATGATTCAGGAAGCAGAAGAGCAGGTTCGCGTTATTCGTGAGAAATTGAAAACAGCCCAATCTCGTCAAAAGAGCCAATATGATCGTAAACATAAGCTCATGAATTGTGAAGTCGGCAAGAAGGCTTACCTTTGGGTTACTCCGTTAAAGGGAACCCATCGTTTCGGTATCAAAGGCAAATTGGCTCCTCATTACATTGGACCCTTTCGCATTCTTGCCAAACAAGGATAAGTTGCCTACCAATTGGAACTACCTCCGCATCTTTCTAGAGTTCACGATGTCTTCCACGTTTCTCAACTCAGGCGTTCCTTCGCGGATCCTATCCGTGGAGTGGACCACGAAACGCTTGATCTACAAGATAACCTCTCATATCGAGAATATCCCGTTCGTATCCTTGATCAAGCCGAGCGTACCACTCGACGCCATAATATCAAGTTTCTCAAGGTTCAATGGTCACAATATTCCGAAAACGAAGCCACTTGGGAAAGGGAGGATCGTCTTCGACTCGAGTACCCCACCTTCTTCCCAACAGATCCTAAATCTCGGGATGAGATTCTTTTGAGTGGGGGTGAGTTGTCACACCCTAGCAAGTTCATGCATTAGAGTTTTTGCATCATGTTTAATTCTCCCAGAAAGATGAAATGGGGATAACAGAACCCCCAGCACCCCCATTAAACCAACTAGGGTTTACTAAAATTGGTTTCAATGAACCCAAAATGCCCTTCACAAAATTTCCATCATTTCTGGATTGGGCTAAGACCCTTGGAAAAAATGGTGCACTCTTTTTTAGGACATTCTGGATTTTTTTGAATCAAATCATAAGTATTTGAATTTGGATATTTCAATGCTATAAAATATTTTAAATGCTCAAATAATTATGGAAATAAGTGTGGGCTGTTGGAAATAATCTAAACAGAGCCTATGATTATTTTCAGGATTTTTTTAAGTGCCTAACTATTTTTAATAAAGCTACAAACTTACAGAAAAATAGAAAAAGAAAAACAAAGCAAGCAGAGGCTTACCTGGCGCCCACCTGGCAAGCCCACCTGCCGGCCCGGCCTAGCCACAGCTCCAGCGAGCTGCTTGGCTTGGCCAGGCAGGCAGGCAGGCAGGTGCTCGACGCCAGCGCCTGCGCGCGCCATGCAGCTGCCCGCCGCCCTGCTTCCTCCCCTCGTAGTGCTACTGCCCTGGTTCGGTCACACACCTCTCCCCCGAGCTTGCAGACACGCCTCTCTCTCCCCAGCTCCTCTCCCTCGCTCTCCCGCACCCTGGCCGACGCTGCCGTGCCCGCACCACCGTGCTAACCGCGTCCGCCGTCGTCCCCGTGCCGCGTCACCGTGTCCACGAACTCCGCCGTTGTCGACTACGTCAAGCAGGCCGAGCCCCAAGCGCTCGCCCGCTCTGGAGCCGCCGCTGACCCCGTCTCCCCCAACTCCAGCCGCCGAGATCGCCATCATCGCCCCGCTCAGCTCCGGCCTTCCCCGAGCCCGCTTCGACGCTTGCTGCAATCGCCGTGAGCCCAGCTCCGTCCTCCCCCTCTCCACTAACTCCCTCCTGCACCGTGTGCACCGCACCACGCTCACCGAGCACCCGCCGCCGCCGAGCTCGTCGCCGATGAGACTCCGGCCACCCACCGGCCACACCATTGCGACTAACGCACTCACTGCACTCGTAGGAGCCCGTAGCACCACTCCACGCGCCTCGCCGTGCCCCGTAGCCTCGGTTTCGACCTCGCCTGAAATCCGGCAACCGCCGAGGTCGTTGTCGGCAACGTTTCCGGCCACTCCAGCTCCACCCACTGGCACCAAACGTTGCGGCTTGCTCCCAGCAACGCGTAGATGCTCTCCGCCGCCCTTTTGGTCACCGGAACGTGTAGATGCAGTTCCACCGCCGTGTCTAGCCTCGCCGGCGGCTAAACGCCGGCGGGTTTGAGCCGTTGACTTTGACTGGGTGGGCCCAGGTTGGCTCCCCTGAGTCCATGACAAGTGGGGCCCCCTCTGCTAATTAACCTAGGGTTAGAACTAACTAATTTTAGTTAGTTTAGGTCACTGACATGCGGGCCCAGGCCCCACTAATAGTTTAGTTAGTGTTAACGTAACCCTGTTAAGTAGTTGTTTCACTGACGTGTGGGTCCCAGCCGTCAGGTTTGACCTGGGCTGGCGCCTTTGACTCGCTGATGTCACAGTGACGTAGTGCTGACGCAGTTATTTAATTTCTAGATTTATTCTTATATAGGAAATTCCAGAAAATAGCCAAAACTTCTAAAAATCATAGAAATTCAACCATTGCTCCAAATCAAGCAAATTATATATGAAAAATGATCAGAAAAATTCAATCTTTCCATCTATAATGGTTTCATGCATGACAAAACACTTTAACCCTGCTGTTTAGGTGAAACAAGCTAATACACTTTTTATGCATAAGAACTTAAGCTTCCATTTGAATCCTTGATTCAAATGGAACCATTTCAACTTGTTTCACATTGCATTAGGCAGGACACCTCATTTTGCCATGTCATAGCATGCATCATATTGTTGCATATTGCCATGTGTTGATTATATTCCGTGGTGTCTTTCGTGGTAGGTTCTGCCTCCGAGGATATCTCCGAGTATCCAACTGAAGGGCAGTACCCTACTACCACTCCATCACGCAAGCAGCCCCATTGATCTTATCGATACAATCCCATGTTCTCGCCTCTGCGCTCTCATTTACTGCATTAAGACAACAACGTTTCAAACTGCTGTGTGCTACGGTAGTTGAACCCTTATCCTCTGCATGACCTGTCATTGCCACAGTAACTAGATGAAACCCACTAGCATGTGTAGGAGTTGATTGAGCCATGTATGTGTTTCCTACCTTGCTATGCCTGCTATGCTTAGAGTTGTGTCAGGTCTGGTTCATCTGGGTGATGGGCTAGAGTGAAATGATTATGTCGGTAATGTGAGGGATGTGTTGAACATGTTTTGGTAAAGGTATCGATGAGAGGCCATGTAGGAGTACATGGTGGGTTGTTTCATTGAGGCCGTCCATAGAACTGAGATCTGTATGCGTGATTTAAGATTCAGCTACTACCACACATTGGGCCCTTGAAACATGACCCCGCACGACTTACTGACCCCTCTCATCCTCTGTCTAGGAGTTGCAACTAGTTTCTGGTGTTTGTAGGTTATGTTTTGGCGGCCGTGCGTAGCGCTGACCCTAGGGGTGGGCTATGATGCGGTAGATACACCATGGCACGGTGTACCGAGTCGCCCGTTTGGTGTCTCGGGAACCCTGCACACATCGTTTGGGGTCATTGAGGACACCCCGGCCAGATTTCATTGCGGATGGAACCCGAATAGACGATAAACCTGGACTAGAGACTTGTGCGGTTAGTCAGGTTGTGCTCTACACCCACGTCGGTTCTCGCTTGAAGTCTGCTGAGCACATGTCATGTGCACACGCTAAGTGGTGGAAACATGTGTGATGAAGTACACCCCTACAGGGTATAAAACTATTCGAATAGCCGCGTCCGCGGTAAAGGACTACTTGGTTGCCTATATAGTTCATAGTCAAGTTAATGGTTACTACTAAAAGACTCAAGATAAGTGTGAGTATCGAGGATGGCCCTCTCGCATGATGATGAGGGAGGATCCCCGGTGGAGTATTGTGTTGGTGATTAGTGGACTCGTGTGCGAAAACTATTTTACTAGTGGTGTCTCGTAGGATAGCTTAGCCAAGAGTCAAAGATGGCTTGCTGCAATAACTCCACCACCTCCTTGAGAATGAGCATGTATAGTAGGTTCTGTTGTAAGACTTGCTGAGTACCATTGTACTCATGTTTGCTTTAATTACTGTTTTCAGACGACAACACCGCCCCCTCCGATGGGTTTTATGTAGACCTCGACGTCGATGAGTGACTTGCCACCCAGGTGGTGATCCTGGCCATGGAGGGCCTTATGTAGATAGACAGGCTTTGAGAAGCCTTCTTTCTTTCTAGTTTCTGTACTCAGACTATTTGCTTCCGCATGTTCTTGTATGTTTGTATGACTGAGTGTCGGGTCATGTGACCCCTACCTGTATGAACATGTTATGTATGGCTCTCTGGAGCCTTTAAATAAAGTACTTGAGTTGTAGAGTTTTGTTGTGATGCCATGTTGTATTTGCGCATATCGAGCATATTGTGTGTATGATTGAAATGCTTGGTATGTGTGGGATCCAACAATCTAGTTGTTTATCCTTGGCAGCCTATCTTATGGGGAAATGTAGTCTAGTGCTCCTTGAGCCATAGTAGTCTGCTACAGCCCGGTTCACCGGAGTCCTGCTAGCCCAGCACTACTACTCAAGACACTTGACTGGCCGGCATGTGTTTCACTTGACTGGCCGGCACGTGTGGAGTCGGGCGGGGTCCACTGGCAGGAGGAGGGGGGCACGGGCCTTGTGTTCTTCCTCCTCCCTCTGTCCCGGTTGAGACAGAGGAGGAGCAGGGGAGGAGCAACGCCAGCGAGGGTCCCAGGCGGTTCCGGCCGTCTCCCGCCCGGCCGAGGCCACTGGCGGGTGCGGCGGCGCCTGGTGCATCGATCTAGAGTCGAGGTGGCCACCGGGGAGGAGATGAGGATGCAGGGGCCGAGGAGCACCGAGGAGGACAAGGGCGGGTCGACGGTGATGCTCTCCGGTGAAACATGCAGCTCCGGCGAGGGCAAGAGGGTCGGGACGGACCTCTAGGAGGTGAGGAGTGCGGTGGTGGAGTTGGGGGATTCTGGAACTTGCTAGGGCAGCCGGAGTGAACGGTGGCCGAACGACGGAGGCGGCGGCCGTGTGTGGGGCACGCGACCAGGGTGTACTTGGCGGCGAACGAGGGGTTGGGAAGACGATGGTCAGCTCAGGAGGAGCGAAGAGGGACTAGGCTCGCCGGAACCAAGGAGGAACCGCGGCAGCCATGGCGGACAGAGGCGAACTCCGGTGAGATTAGGTGACTCCAGAGGGCAAACGAGGCGGGGGAGGGATGAATGCGCTGCGGAGGGGTTCGGGGGTCCTCAAATAGCCGCGGGGAGGCTTCGGGGACGCTCTAGAGAGCTCGGCCGACATGCTAAAACGGAGCAGAGGATGGGCACGTCACGGGGAGCTCGACGGCGACGCGACAACAGTGATGCAGGGCTAGGCAGCAACTCAGGACGATGCAGTCGAGTACGGGCTAGCTCCTAGACAAGGTGTGGCGTCGAGATGAGGAGGGAAACAACAGGAACAGTGCTGAGGTCTTGCTAGAGCACGAGTTTGGCTGGTCGCTGAGGGAGTCCTGGACTAAGGGGTCCTCGGGCGTCCGACCTATTGGACTTGGGCTGGACTCATGGTCTGTAAAGATGCAAAGACCGAAGACTCTACTCGTGTTCAGATGGGACTCTCCCTGGCGTGGAAGGGAAGCTGGGCGTCCAAATATGAAGATTCCTTTCTTTGTACGACCTTATATAACCCTAGATCCCTCCAGTGTCTATATAAACCGGAAGGCTAGGTCCATAGACATAGATCCTCATAATCATAGTCAGACAAGCTAGACTCTTAGGGTTTATCCATTACGATCTCGTGGTAGAACAACTCTTGTAATACTCATATTCATCAAGATCAGTCAAGCAGGAAGTAGGGTATTACCTCCATAGAGAGGGCCTGAACCTGGGTAAACATTGTGTCCCTTCTCTCCTGTCACCATCGACCTTAGACGCACAATTCGGGACACCCTACCCGAGATCCGCCGATTTGGCCACCGACATTGGTGCTTTCATTGAGAGTTCCACTGTGCCGTCGTCAAAAGGTTGGATGGCTCCTTCAATCATCTAAAATGACATGGTCCAATGGGAAGTCTTCCTCCCCGGACAGATCTTCGTGTTCGGCGGCTTCACACTGCGGGCCAACTTGCTTGGCCATCTGGAGCAGATCGAAAACTACGCCCCTGGCCATCAGGTCAGATTTGGAAGCTTGAACTATGTCACGGATATCCGTGGAGACTTGATCTTTGACGGATTCGAAACCACGGTAGCCGCTCGCTTCCACCACGATGAACATGACATAAATCTGTCATCGGTCCATACCCAGGAGATAGTAGCTGTAGCTGCTCTAGCCCTAGATCAGGAGCAGATCGCGCCATCCGAAGGTGGGAAGCTCAACCCTGCCGCGGAAGCCGCAGACTCAGCAGCGTTGGAGCCGCACACAGACCTAACTTCAAGTAACATCTATGTCACCGGAACCATGGACTCGTCTCCATCTACAGGTTCCGAACCTTGTACGTCTGCATACGCCGAGCTTGATCGACCATCGATCGCCGAATTCAGCTCCGCGGACATCTTCCGGCACTCGCCTTTGGGCGACGTGTTAAACTCGTTCAGAGCATTATCCTTAGCGGGGGGCTCACATCCGAATTATATCCGATTCGAACTAGAGGCTGATGATGGAGAATTTCGCTTCCCACCCACCGCCTACTTCATAGCCACTGTAGAAGACTTAACCGACATGCTCGATTACAGCTCCGATGACATCAACGGTATGGACGACGATGCCGGAGAAGAAGAGGCCCAAAACCCGCCGTTTACCAGACGCTGGACGGCCACTTCCTCGTATGACATATACATGGTGGATGCACCAAAAGAAAATAGCGGCAATGACAAAGAGAACCCAGTTGAGGATGAACCTCCCAGGACAGAACCAAAGCATCGGCGTCAGCGGCGCCGCTCTAAATCACGCCGCAGCAAAGACAGTAACACCGGCACGGGAGACGATGACACTCCGGATAGTGCCGAAGACAGAGAAGATCCCGGCGAATGAACTGCCAAACAAGACGATCGGGAAAATGGGCAAGTTAGCCCTAACGAACAGGCCATAAACGACTCGGAGGACAGTAATTATCTTCCACTCTCCAAGGATTAGGTGAGCCTCGGCAACGAGGATTTTATCGTGCGCGAGGAACCTCAAGAGCAGAAGCGCTTTAAGCGCCGGCTAATAGCCACTGCAAGGAGCCTAAAAAAGAAGTAGCGGCAGCTTCAAGCTGACCAAGATCTGCTCAACGATAGATGGATTGATGTCCTAGCAGCCGAAGAATACGGGCTCAAGCGCCCAGCCAAAATTTACCCGAAGCACAAGTCGCTACCTCAGTTCGATGACTAGGCACCAGAGCCAATACCATCACCGCACAATGCGGCTAACCGACCACCACACGGTCGGGACAAAGCGGCAACTCAAGCCGAACACCAGCCCGCCCCACCTCACCGTAAAGGCAGAGACAACACAGCTTGTGGTTACACATATGGCCTTCGACAGGACCTGGACAATTGAGCAGGACATACCAGATCGATCTACGGATTGCGAGGACGTGCCCCAACACGTGGAGACAAATATCTATTCGGAGGTGACAAGCCTAGTCACACCTGGGCCGAAAACCGCAGATGGACTCTATCAGAGCTATGTTGCAATATGGACCAACATAGAGGCGCCGCACACGCTCTTTGCTTCATAGACGAAGTAATCGAGCACGAATTCCCAGAAGGGTTTAAACCCGTGAATATCGAATCATATGATGGAACAACCGATCCCGCGGTATGGATCGAGGATTTCCTTCTCCATATCCACATGGCCCGCGGAGATGACCTTGATGCCATCAAATACCTCCCACTAAAACCCAAAAGGGCCAGCTCGGTACTGGCTAAATAGTCTGCCTGAAAACTCTATTGGCAGTTGGGAGGATTTGTAAGACGCTTTTCCCGACAACTTCCAAGGTCCAGATGCCGATGACTTGAGTCACATTGTCCAGCAGCCCGGAGAGTCAGCCAGGAAGCTCTGGACTAGGTTCCTAGTTAAAAAGAATCAAACCGTCGACTGTCCGGACGCGGAAGCCCTAGCGGCCTTCAAACACAGCGTCCGGGACAAGTGGCTCACCCGCCACATCGGTCAAGAAAAACCAAAATCCATGTCAGCCCTTACCGCTCTGATGACCCGCTTTTGCACAGGAGAAGACAACTGGCTCGCTCGTAGAGGCAATATCACCAGCAATCCAGGCACTTCCGAAGTCCGAGACGGCAATGGAAAACCACGACACAACAAACACAAACGTCGCAATGATAATGCAAGAACGCACGACACAACGGTCAACGCTGGATTCAGCGGCCCCAAACTCGGTCAACGGAAAAATCCATTCAAGGCAAACAGAAACGGACCATCCAATTTAGACAAGATATTGGATTGGCCCTGCCAGATTCATGGCAACCCCGATAAACCAGCTAATCACAACAACATAAGTTGTCGGGTCTTCAAGAAGGCTGGCAAGCTCAACACCGAGCACAAGGGGAAGAGGTCGCCCGGTGATAGCGATGATGAAGAAACTCACCAACCAAATACCGGGGGTCAGAAGCAATTTGCCGCTGAGATAAAAAATAGTGAACATGGTATACGTGACACACACCCCTACAAGGGAGCATGAGAAGAATTCCCTCCGGACCGAGGATCATACTACGTTTCCTTCAGCCGGAGTACACAGTGGTCTTATTAAACCGCATACCTTATCGGCCATTAAGCCGTCGGTCTCCATTCAGCAGGACCGACCAATTCTGGAGCTGGACTAGCAGTTCGGCTTCTGCCGTCCACCTCATACACCCATGAAATCTGTACCGGGCATACATAACTATGCACTTAAAATACTATGGCCATCGGTGGAAGCACAACATGGACGGGCCTACAAGTACTCCCATACCCTCCTTCTTTTATTTTCTAACTACTCTTTCTTTTTCATTATCCTTTACCGCAGGCGACTCGCAGGCTGGTCATCTCATCGACTCTATCGGAGTTCCGGCTTATATATTCACCCAAAGGCTACTCCTTTTAAGGAGCACCTTCATTGAGGAAAGGCGGTGCAGACGTGCGATAGGAGGTCCAAAACAACTTTTTGTAGACCGTACTCTCTATTTTGCGAGCCTGTAAAGTGCCTTCTCCCTCAGTCATCGACCCCTGGCATGTCACATAGCCGGGGCCGTGGCGTTATTATATACAAAACAACAATTGACATACCACTCAAGTTCTAGTGAACATAATCTGTATCAAGTATCCACTTTTCTCTAAAGAACTAGATTTTGCTCCTTGTGTTATTTCACACACCCAGACAAGACTTGCCAGGGACTCGATACGGGAACAAAATAAATTGCCAACAAGTCCGAACAGCTTTATAGCATACTTCGGCGTCGCGAGTTAGGCCTTATATGCATCAGCTCCAAATCATGTCTTGGGTCAATAGTTGGGTTGCCCGGCTCCTGTGCTTGCTACCTTACATTCCGCTCTGTCGGCTAAGGTAGTAAAGGGAGAACTACTACGATTGTGTTTCTAGTTCATCTGGTTAAACACCTCAGTAGAGAAAGCCGAAAACTGACTGTCATGGTGCGGTGAGAGCTAGTCAACCACTCGATGACTTACCGGAATCTTTCGTGATTCCCTCCATATTACAAGAAGGACCTTTCTTCAGGTCATCCATGTTACGCACCATATTGGGATAACCACGTACATACCAGGGTCTATATAGTAGACCCACCTTAAAACTCCTATGGCTAAGTGAAAGTGTTAACGCCCTATAGTCTGATAGCCTCGTTCACCTCATTGACACCTCCTTCATGGACCAAGATGTTGGGTTAAGAGTGATCAAGTGCTTTTCCAAACACCCCCGTATTTCCTACGAGGGGGCTGAAGCCGACGACGGGAAAACTTTCAGATTATACAAAAATGGCCACACAGGGGGAACCAAAGCTTTTAAGCAAATATCATAATATTATCATAATACCGTATTTTACAATTTCAATACATTTCATTCGAAAATCATGTCTTTCGGGCACTGACCCTCTATCAAGCGGGCACCCTCTAAGACATCCTCGAAATAATGCTCCAGTGTGTGATGGTCCTTGCCCTTGGGGGGACTCCTCGCTGCAACGTTGGTGGCCTTCATCTTCACCCAGTCTGTCTTGACACGGGCAAAGGCCATCCGTGCACCTTCAATGCACGTTGAACGCTTAACAGTGTCGTTATGCGGCACGGCATCAACAAGTTGCAGCACCAAACCGAAGTAACTATTCGGAATTGGCTCAGTAGGCCATAGCCGGACTATGACTTCCTTCATGGCAGAACCGGATATCCTGTGGAGCTCGGCCCACTGGGCCATCTGTTCGTTTAGTAACAGCGGACGCTTTGGCGTGCCGAAATGTGACCAAAAAAGCTTCTCCGTGGCACACCCTTCTTGTGCTTGGTAAAATTGCATCGCGTTAGAAGTGCTCTTTGGCAGGTCCAAGAATGCGTTTGGAGAGCTCCACATCTGATTAAGCGGAAATACTTCAGATCACCGAATTTAGTCTGTAACAAGGTCTTACCAGCCGCTATCTCCCCAGCTTGCTGGATCTCTTCCCGAGCCTCTCTAGACTCAGATCGTGCTTCTCTCGCCTCTTGTAAGGCCTTGTCGAGATCAGCCGCTTTGGCTTTGTTATCCCTCTTGAGGAATTCACACTGAACAGTGCTTTCCTGTAGCTCATGCGCCATGACAGAAATTCTCTCCTCACACTGGCGCCGAGCAGCCTATTCGGTTTTTAGTTCATCCGCTGCCTTATTGGCAGCCAAATTACTCATCCGGGCTTGCTGCTTGGCTAGATCAAGTTCAGCCTGAAGGGTCTCCACTGCGGCAGCACCATCCACAGTTATGCGCGTCTCAGTATACAATTCTAGCTTCATGCATATATTATCACACATACTGACACATACATATACTGACTTCCCCAAAAACATACCTTGCGCCTCGTCAAGCCTCCCGTTGATAAGCGTGATGTCATCATTTGCCTCACCAATCTTCCACTGCAGATCAGCAACCTCTGTGGATCGGGCAGTAGCTAGCGAGGTAACGGCCTGTGTTCCACATAGTCAGATTATTTCCTGGACATATCTTTTTGATCCTCTGATCGCCTCCCTTGGGAAGCCAATCAGAGTCTCATGGGCTACTATATATACACATGAGTCTTTTGTGAATAAAACACAATCGAAAGCATTACAGTGCAAACCTCAAAGCCTCTTAGCAGGCTCGTGAAGGCCTCATTCAATCCGCTTTTCACGAACATGACCTTTTCAACCACCGTACCCATCAAGTTACGATGGTCCTCGGAGATGGACACCTGTCGCAGCATGTTCATCAATATATCTGGCGCTTCTAGATCTCCAAAAGTTGCTGTAGTAGCATGGCCTCCCATCGAAGGGATCCGTTCATTCGTCCCTAGAGTTGTCTCTGGATGTAAGCCGGGTAGTCCAGGGCCTTTGTTGTTGGCTCCCGGATCCTGGGCCACCGAAGTATCACCTTCGGTTAGTGCCTTCATCATCCCTCACATCACTTGTTGATCAGGAGAGACCCTCCAGGACGACACCTCGGAGTCGTCCACCCTATTGGGCGAGGAGACTGGTGGAGGCGTCTCGCTTTCCATCATCTCCGGGAGAAGATCCCTCGAGGAAGAGGATTGTTGAACAAAACTGTGTGCCGAGCTGCAAAAACATATATTATAGAGGTTACCCTGGTCACAGGAGACGAATGGGACATGTTTAAAACACCCTTGTTCACTTACGATTTGGCTAAAGGCTTGTCCTCGCCATGGAACTGCGCGATGACGTCGTCCTCCAAGCCCGAGCAGGCCCGATAGGGGCATCTTGCCTCGCTCGGGAGCTTTTTCCTCCAAATCTTCAGAGACGGCCCTTTTCTTACCATGGGGAGAAGGAATGTTGGCTTCTTCTTTACTTTTGTCTCCGGGTGATGGGATTTTGATCTCCCCGGACACAACATCTAATGTATCTTCAGGATGGAGGCCACCTTCGGTGGTTCCGCTCTCCGTCTTGTCCTCCTTCACAGGCATCTGGAACAGTGCCGAGGCCATCATCCTTGTTAATAAGGGATGCGCCGAATCTTCGAGAAGGGGGGGAGAACACCTAATTCACTCTGCTTTCTTTATCCAACCCTGGAAGAAGATAGTGTGATCAGTATCGCACTACGACATGGATAGCTAGAAATTGTTCGGGAGTCGAGCGCTTACCGAGGTATCCAGATGGTTGCGGTCGAGGCCTATGTCCTCGGTGGTGTCCGGCCACTGTTTTTGTTTCCCGAAAAACAACTTCCACATTCCTTTGTGCATAATACTGAAGAAGTCTTGGAGGATCCGTGGTCCTTCCAGATTAAACTCCCATATACGGAAAGGCCGTCGCTGGCACGACAGAACCCGGCGGACCAGCATTACTTGAACCACATTGATGAGACTGACGTCCTTCTCAAGGAGGCTATGGATGCGGCTCTGTAGAGTCGGCACTTCATCAATTGCTCCCCAGTCTAGCCCCATATTAATCCATGATGCAAGCTGTAATGAAGAACCAGATCGAAACACAGGTATAGCCGCCCACTTGGTACCGCAGGGTTCAGGGATGTAAAAGCACTCCCGCTGCCATAGGTTGGGAATTTCGGTGAAAGAGCCTTTTGGCCAGGGGGCATTGGTAGGCTTCTCACTGTATCACCTCCACACTGCGCTTGTTCCCCGTCGACTACCTTCGGCTTCACACTGAAGGTCTTAAGCCATAAGCCAAAGTGTGGGGAATACGGAGAAAGGCCTCGCACGTGATAATGAAAGTCGATACTTTAAGGAAATAATCTGGGGCTAGATCGTGAAAATCTAGTCCGTATTAAAACATGAGCCCCCGGACAAACGGATGAAGAGCGAATCCTAGCCCTCACAGGGACTGGGAGATGAATACAACCCTCTCGCTGGATCTGGGAGTGGGAATAACCTGTCCTCGAGCATGAAGCCTGTGGGGGATCTCCACGGTCAGGTATCTGGCCGCATGAAGCTTCACGATGTCCTCCTCTGTGACAGAGGAAGCCACCCATCGCCCCTGAGGGCTGGGTCTAGACATGATTGGGAAGCCAGAAGCAGTGAAGTCGAACCTTGGGTGCTAGAACTCGAAGCTGGAAGGGTTGAGGAAAGGGTCGGCGTAAAATAAGACGACCCTTGACTCCTTTAAAAAGGCAACAGATATCGAACGCCCCCTTCTAAGCCTAAAAACCTGCCTATTCCCAAGGAATCATACCAATGGAACGTTTGGGTTATCCACACTCGCATTCATGAGAATCCTGCAATAAGGGGACACGATCTCTGTTTCGACAAAACGTTCCAATAAAAACTGCGGCTCGAAACGTGGAACGGCAGGACAAGAAACGGTTCAAAATAATGATCGGGCAAACGTGATGTCGCGTTACAAAAAGTTGACAGCGGATTGGACTCGTGATATATTATATTCTCTGCGGTTGTTTATGGTACTTGTGTTGCAGATTCGGACATGTTCGTTATGACCAAAGACTATCTTGGAGTATTCGGAAAGGGAAACCTGCCTTGCAATGTCGAAGACAATATACGCGCCGGACACCTCGTCATTGAAGCCTGGTTCAGGGGCTACTAAGGGAGTCCTAGACTAAGGGGTCCTCGGGCGTCAGACCTATTGGACTTGGGCCGGACTCATGGGCTGTGAAGATGCAAAGACCGAAGACTCTACCCGTGTCTGGATGGGACTCTCCCTGGCGTGGAAGGCAAGCTTGGCGTCCAAATATGAAGATTCGTTTCACTGTAACCGACCTTATGTAACCCTAGATACCTTCGGTGTCTATATAAACCAGAAGGCTAGGTCCGTAGACATAGATCCTGATAATCATAGTCAGACAGGCTAGACTCTTAGGGTTTAGCCATTACGATCTCATGGTAGATCAACTCTTGTAATACTCATATTCATCAAGATCAATCAAGCAGGAAGTAGGGTATTACCTCCATAGAGAGGGCTCGAACCTGGGTAAACATTGTGTCCCTTGTCTCCTGCCACCATCGACCTTAGACGCACAGTTCGGGACCCCCTACCCGAGATCCGCCGGTTTTGACACCAACAGTCGCGACCCGTGGTCACCGCGTGAACTCGCATATGCGGTGCCAGATGATCGGCCACATCATGTCTAGTGCATGGACCTAAGTACCCTGAGTTAAAATGAGTAAACAACTCGGTCTAGGGGCAAAGAAGATATTTGGAGGAGGAGCCAACACATTTTGGCAGCAAGGTGTTTGTGATGCAGGGGGACATATCCAGGAGGAGGCAGGGGCTGAGCTTTGGCATGGCTGGATCACATGCCAAGGTGACTGTGTTGCCCAAGAGTCAGACGAAGAGGAGCTCTCTAGAGGGTAGTTGCTATAGAAATGGCCCCACTGGTCAGACTGAGAGATGATGAAGCAGCACTCATATAAATGATTGTCATGAGCCTAAAATGGTCATGGCCCAATGATTTGAGTATAAGAAGATGCCCAAAAAATTTCAGGCCATTTGGATGAACCAAACTAGCACTTGCTTCACAATGCTTTATTTTGACCAGAAACTTGGAAAAATTGCATAGGGCTATTAGATAGATGAAATGGTCCAAAACTTGGTGGAGGGAGTTGATATGGATATGAGAATGCTCTGAAAACTTTTCATCTTAAATGAAGCAATATAAAATATAGTTGCTTCACAAACTGAAAATCTGACCACAAACCAAGATTTGGAGCTGGGCTCACATAAATGAGTTGCATGAGCTCAAATTTTGTGGAGAGTGATTATTTGATCATATGAAGGACCTTGAAAAATTTCAACTCATTTGGATATGCCTATCTAGTAATTCCTTCACAATGTCTTCCCTCAGACACGAACCTTGAAAATTTGCTCGGGAATATTTACTAAGGAAATTTAGTTGAATTTTTGCATGGGGAAATTATATGGATAGGAAAAAATTTCCAAAAAGTTTGGAGTCAATCAAGCAAAATAAATAGAACTTTCTTGGCAAAGTGACATTTAGGGCGGAATAGGAAAAGAATTATTGGAGGAGGACTTTTGAACATGGCAATGAAAAGTTTTGCCATATTTGAGCAAGATAGGACCCAAAAAATTTATGAGAATTATTTGAGAATTTTTAGAATGACAGAAGGATGGGTTGCCTCACAACCTAGGGTAAATAGGATAATTCCTTTATTGGAAAAGGAATATTCCCAATAAAATAACATTGGGATTTGGGCTAGGATGAAAATGACAGGGTCTAGGGATGGTTTTGGGGATGATAAGCCACTACAAACCCTAGGAAGACATGATATTACCAAGTTTCAGAACCACATAGCCACTGAAAAGCAAATCAAATCAAGAAAGCCAAGAAAATCAAAGGAAAAAGGAAAGGGCAAAATCCATGGTGTTACAAACCTCCCCCCCTTAAAGAAATCTCGTCCTCGAGATTTGGCTACGTAGGGATAAATAAATTTTCCGACTTGAAGAAACCATTTCCATCTTGGGCTTCTTTTATTCATTCTCATATAATATTCGATCTGACTGTATGCCCTGATCTAGGGTGGTTTGCTTCACATTATCTGACATTCTGACAGGACTCACCTCATATGTTCATGTTCACACTCACTCAAGTTTTCTTTCATCCTGCTGGCTTAGCTAAGGTCTGAAAGATTATCATAACTGACCTAGGTGTCCTTCTCGATATTTATCCTTGCTGGAGATGTCATTCTGATATCGAGTACCGAGAATATTCCACGGAGTTGGGAACACATCTTCCCGTGGAGCTAGGAATCTCTTCTATCTAGATATCAGACTGCTTGAATGTATGCATACCTTCTGGGTTCAAAGCAGTGATAGGAATCATACTTGGCTTTCTGATGGATTCTGACTTCTTGCAGGAGTTTTCTGACTTATCTTGTCTGACTTCACTGGCTTTCATATCCAATCTATACCAAAAGTTTGACTGTCACTTGATGTGACAGATAGAAGAATGCACCATCACCTGATGATCACATTTGCAGACTTGACAGGCAGTGATCTTGGCAAAGAATCCCATTCACGACAGGTTATTCTATAATTGCTTCTCATATGCGAGAGAGTGCAATACTCAAAGTATGGCTCTCACATGAATTTTTCATTTTGCCGGTATATCCATGGGGATAACAGTCCGTGCTATGCTTCAACACGGTTGCTGACGTCAATATGTTGAGTTGTCCTTGGTTCGGACTTGAAAGTCTTGGGTATCCAATGCTGATAGTTTTGAGCATACACTATTGACTGAGCTGGTTGCCTTGCTATGAGGCCCTTACCGCAATGAATTAGACCTCTCAGGCATATCTTCACTTGGTATTTGGTATGAAATATCATACTGTCTTGGGCATACATACCACATTGTTCGCACAATACATGGCATACCTGTATTGTTGGTCTTGCTCCTTCACTATTCTTTATCTAGATCCGTATCTGAAAGAGCAGGGCCATATATATCCTTGATTTTTTTTCGTGGCCCTGAATATTGTCATGTGCAATATCTTGCAATCATACCTTGGTCTGGTTCATGTCTTGAGTCTCGAGATATTTATCCAGTTCACGTGTGCTTATACAGATCTCAATACTATTGTTAATTATACCAGACAGTGACCGGATTAATAGAATCACCTTGTCAGGGGTGCGGGTTGATCTTGATAATCACTGCCGAGATTACTGCCTCAATGTTGTCTTTCTTCCAGACTTGTCGATCCTTGCATCACCCACTGGTTTTCCTTCACTTACATATCCAGTGAGGTTGTCGGATGCGTACCGTGAATTCTTCCTTGTGCGATAGACTTGCATGAACTTGGCAGCATACTCATTGTATGAACAAATATCCGATTCTCGAGGTATGCCTTTGTTCTGACTCATTCTTATTTTCCACTTAACTGTTGCAGATTTGACACTTGGAAAACACTAACATATGCTATCAATCCATTGTTTATTTTCTTGTACTAGTGCCATATTGAAGAAGACAGGGCAGCTTGCTTCAGAATCCATCAAGGTATCATGCTGTGGAAGATTGGATAGCATGTGCTTTAAGCTTTATGCGGATATCTTGCTGAGGAAGGCTGGGTATCGTACCTCATGAGCTTCCCCCCTTAAAGACTTACTAGGGAAGACTCGGTACCTTATGCCAGAAGCTTTTGCAGTATCCAATTGAAATGACTGAATATCTTGCACTGGAATCCATTCTTACCTTTCTGATGTAGACCGGTGAATTGTGTCTTGTACGATTTGCTGATAAATTGTGGAGAAGGACTGGACTGATCTTCTTTGTGAATAGATTAACATATATATTCTTGTCCTTCCGGCTGCTGATAACTTGTATGACAAGAATTTTCTGACTATCCTTCTTGCTGAATTCATTGCATATTTTGGCTGACTCTGGGTGTCGCATGCTTCAAATCTGACTCATGGCAGAATCAATCATCGGGTACGGACCATACCTCTGACTTGAAATGCACTATTGGACTTGGATCCAATTTTGTTCTCTTGCTGATTTAATCATTGCTGCAAGAAAGGTGTATCTCTGACGGGTACTTGTTACCGAAAGTCTGAGGAGAATATACTTGTATTGAGACCAGATGTCTGCAATACAATGTTGTCATCTAAAAAAATCATTGCTTTTAACTAAGTTCCTTGGTGTATATCTATACTTCTCACGGCTTCTTCTGATCTGGTGTCGGTTGATGAGCAATTTCCATAAGGGGGTAACACTGAAGATTCAAATAAAGAAGCATGAGAAAACGATCGATTGCAATAAACCACACAACAAACAAGCTACAAAACAAATCCACACAGGCACACACAAGCACACAAGCATAGACAAGCAATGATACGACAGCAGATGCACATGCACTAAACGAAGGACTACACCCTACGCTTGAGCAAACACTTGGGAGCTGACGAAGAAGCTAAAGGAGTAGCGAGTGGAACTGCTGACTCTGAAACTCCAGATGGATGAGGCTGAGGGGTTGGAGAAGCTGGCAGAGACTGAGGCAGGGAAGCACCAAGCAATCTCCTGTCTCGGATGGCGTCTCAGACTAACTCAAAAATAAGAAGACACTTGGCCGTCATGTAACGGGACATGGCGAGGATAGCTGGGTCATCTTGAGGATTGATAGACGGGAACTTGATCCACTTAGGATTCTCGACAATGGTGGGATAAAATTGATAGGCACAGTTATCTTGTACCATGCTCTCTTGATGGCGAAGGCCGGTGATTGCTGCCATTGCGGAAAGCTAAAGGCATGCTCGGGAGTAGCATCGTAACCACTGTGGAAACTATAGGTGGGCTTACCAACAGGAATCAGGGCTGACAGATGGACATGAGCAACAGATTCCAGAATTCTTCCTCTGGCAGAAAACTGGAAGACTTGATAATGGGGTGGATCTCCGCGGGGATAAATTCTATGCCACATATCGCCAAGCAGGGTGGCAAAGCTGAGAGGTGCAGGAGTGGGGTTGAACGCAATAGGAACAGCACCAGGAGCTCTAGGGAGGGCATTGAACTCATGAAAGTTGACCGCCATCTACGCACGATACAGGGGTTAGGAGTAACCAAAATAAGACTATATGCAGCTGATGTCGCTTGAAGCTACGTCGGTTTTTCCCCAAAGAGGAAGGGATGATCCAGCATAGCGGCGGTAGGTATTTCCCTCAAATGTGAAACCAAGGTTATCGAATCAGTAGGAGAACCAAGCAACACAATGTAAACAGCACTCGCAACCCGACATGTTAAAGGGGTTGTCAATCACTTCCGGGGTACGGTGCCTCAGGATAGGCAAACGGACATGATTTAAATTTGTAGTAGATTGATAGATCGAATGCCAAATAAATAAATGAGAATAAATTGCAGCAAAGTATTTTTGGGTTTTTGGATTAATAGATTTGAAAATAAACGCAAAGGAAAATAGATCGCAAAGGCAAATAATATGAGAAAGAGACCCACGGGCGGTAGGTTTCACTAGTGGCTTCTCTCGAGAAAAATAGCAAATGGTGGGGGAACAAATTACTGTTGGGAAATTGATAGAAATTCAAATACTCATGACGATATACAGGCAATGATCATAACATAGGCATCATGTCCAAGATTAGTAGACCGACTCCTGCCTGCACTTACTACTATTACTCCACACATCGACCGCTATCCAGCATGCATCTACTATATTAAGTTCATGGAGAAACGGAGTAATGCAATAAGAATGATGACATGATGTAGACAAGATCTATCAATGTAGAGATAGACCCCATTGTTTTATCCTTAGTAGCAATGATACATACATGTCGGTTCCCCTTCTATCACTGCGATCAAGCACCATAAGATCGAACCCACTACAAAGCATCTCTTCCCATTGCAAGATAAATAGATCAAGTTCACCAAACAAAGCACCTCTCTAGAGGGTAGTTGTTGTAGAAATGGCCCCACTAGTCAGAATTATAGATGATGAAGCAACACTTATATAAATGATTGTCATGAGCCGAAAATGGTTATGGCCCAATGATTTGAGTATAAGAAGATGCCCAAAAAGTTTCAGGCCATTTGGATGAACCAAACTAGCACTTGCTTCACAATGCTTTATTCTGACCAGAAACTTGAATAATTGCACATGGCAATTGGATAGATGAAATGGGCCAAAACATGGTGGAGGGACTTGATATGGATAGGAGAATGCTCTGACACAATTTTAGCTTAAATGAATGTGGGGACCCCGACTCATAAGTCATGATCACCGAATGCACGTTTAAAGTGATCCCAGAGATCAATGCTCACTGAACACACAGAAGCTGAATAACAAGAGTCTTACATCCATACATACCGTCTTACACAAATTATGACCATTATGGTCAAGTCTTACATAGATAAAGCCGCAAGGGCTAAATACCAAATAAACTTAAGCCGCGTAAATCTTCGTCGGTAGGTAGAACCCATGCCATCTGCCTTAACCCTACAGGCATTCTGACTGGGAAACGTCCTAGTTCGCATGTTTGTCTATAAAGAACTCTTCTTCGAACTCCTATTCTTCCATGCCCGGCCAATTAAATAACTAGTGGCAAGCCAATGAGCACTTTGAATGTACTCGCAAGCAACCCATGATTGGAACAAGGCACAACAATGCAATGATATAGCACTAAGTAGGTAGTTTGCAGAAAGCTAGTTTTGGGTGCAATGACATGATCTATCAACCCGTAAAGTATGCATCATGAGAGTACAGATACCCGTATGAACAAGTTACAGATATCAACATAAACAGAGTTGGACATCAATCCAACTTGATCATTTTGTCAAGTAATCTGACTAAACCCAAATAGTTTCATCAACACACGCACACACGCAAACACACGCACACATGCGCGGTTTGCAATACTCTGGACATAGTTTAAGTAGCACCGCCAAACTGTCCTTTATCGTGGACACGACTATTCGAATAGTTTTACACTCTCCAGAGGTTGCACACTTTACACACCAGATCCGGGGACCTTCCGTGTCATCCATGACCCGCGGTACCTCAAGTACCCGGGGTAAGCACCCGATCACTATCTTTCCCTAGACGACACTAACATAGAGTCCACTCGATTGGTAGTAACCCCCGTGCCCAACATTTCACATCTTAAAATTGTGGATCCTTGATCCCATATTCATCACATACCACAAGCACGGCGTACCAACGGTGTGTCCGGTGCCCCGTGAAAACAGTCATGGCCGCCCTACCTGGCACGACCCCGTCCCAAGAGAGCGCAACAACGAATGTCCCGTCACTAGTAATGCAGGCTCCAAGCTAGTATCGACCTAGGTAATCAATAATACCCTTTCCCGTATAAGGGTAGAGTGGTTGCACATGTAAGGTTGGGACAGTCAACAAATCTTAAATCTAATCCGTTTTCAAAAACACTCCCACACAACTTGCTCCGGTACACCACTTCTTTATCGAGCGGTAACCTAGCTCACGATCTCCCTCGGGCATTAGTGGCACCCGACGGGGTTTTGAAAAGTCCTTGAAAACAACTTGGTTTCCTTCACCATGCATATACCCATCCCATTTGCGTAGCAGCTACCTTGCATCCTAACTACACCCACTCGCATAACCCTCATAGAATGGAAGGGTCATGCATCATGCAAGTTTCAACGAGAAAAGCAATGGAGGCAAACCAACTCAAGTGGTCACCACATTATCATGACTTCGATGCAAGCAATAAAAGTGCCATATGACATGCACAAAAAGGTTTCTTAGACATGGTCAAAGGGCTGCTTGCCTGGTTCATTAGATTCTTCAAATCTTCTGGTCCATCTCCAAGTATTTCGTCTACTTTGTCAACTAACGTCGGAAACAATTATAGTAAGGAACACAACAAGGCAGAAAATAAAAGTGCTCTAAATATATGAAGTTGACTTTTCTAGGACTTATCTGGTTATATGAAAAATAACCAGAGTGGTTTCATTGGGATTGGATCAGTGAATATTTCTGAACATTTCAATATGATGGAACATATGGATATATGGATTTGCAAGAAGTGTACAGAAATATATTTTCGAAAAATGAGCAAAGGCACCAATTTAACAAAGGATGATTTTAGAAGCATCTAGGATTTGGTTTCACTGGATTTGGAGTTCAAATGAATATTCTATGGATTTGCAAAGTTGACAAATATGAAGAAATGGCTCATTATATTGTGTTGCACAGAAAGTATTAATAAAATTGTCCATAACCTGATTTGAATCATGGCAATTGGATCAACTATGATCTCTCTCTGATTTTCCCAAGTACATCACAAAAATAGGGAAATGGGGTTTTGTGACATATGTGTGAAGGAAACTTTTCTGGAAAAATGAGCATGATGCATCATGAGGTAGATCAAGAATTTAGAAGCTACTAGAAATTTGAACTACTAGATTTGGAGTTCATAAGATTTATTTGTGTATTTTACAAGTTTAAAGAAAAAGAAAAAGAAAAGGGAAAGGGTTTTACCCTTATCTTGCGCACTGGGAGGGAGATAGCAGTGGGTCGGCCCAGCGGCTCAGTTGTGCGGGTGGCAGGGGCGACGCGGAAGGCGCCCCAGACGGAGTACGCCTTTGTTGCGCGGTAAGCGGGTTTACTCATGGTCCGTATCCACTTAAACGGGCGGGGCCCGCCCACCGGGTCGCTGACGAGTGGGGCTCGGTGCTCAGGCCATCTCCTACCTCCCGCTCGAACAGAGCAGAGGTAGGGGAGGCAAGGCCGAGTGGGCGCCGGCGTTCTCCCCGGCGGTACCGGCCACCTCCGGCGACGCCCGACATACCGACGTGCTCGGGAGAGCGTGTCGCATCCTCTGAGGTGTGCCACGATCGCAGGGGTGGCCAGAGGCGAGCGCATCATCGGCCGCGGCGGGCGAGGCTGGCGGTGGTGACGGAATTCGACAGAAAAGCCACAGGAAGGAGAGGGAGAAGCACGGGAGGGGCTCGTGGTGATGGTGGAGGTGCTCTAGTGCGGTCTATAGGGGAGGAGGAGGAGTGGTGGGTCCAAATTTAGGTGGAGGCCGACGACAAGGCTCCGACCATGGTGGCAAATGGAGAGCGCGAATAGGGGAGTGGGTTGGTCCAAGGGGTGCACGGGAGGGAGAGAGAGCCAAAGGAGTAGAGAGGAGGCTCGGGGGTGGCCTGAAGTAGCCAACCCGTGGCTCACCATGGACGGCGACCACGACCACAGACTAGGTGATGCCATGGGCTGAATTGGCACCCTAGGCCATGTCCCATGCGTTCGTGGGCGTGGACCAGGTCGGGGGGAGGAAAGGGGGAGCGGGGCGTGCTCCAGGAGGGTCCCGAGCTTGTGGGCCCATTGGCCGAGCCAGACGGCGTCGGGCACGAGCAACAGGGGGTGAGAGAGAGGGGGGGAGAAGGGGGTCTGCACGGCTGTCCTATTGCGGACGTCGAGGGCCTTGACTGGCGTGAGGGGAAGGTCGAGGTAGTCAGGGGACGTGGCGCCAATGGTCAGGAGCGCAATTACATGCTCTAGAGCGCGTCTTTGGCTGGCGTCCATGGCTTTTCGCATGCACCAGCGCGTCTACTTGTGTCTGGCAGCTGCAGGGGGAGTAAACAATAGGAAAGTGGCATTGGATGCCCTGGGGAGACACTGGAGGAGAGGTGGTGTTGAGAGAGAGAGAGAGGGAAAACTGCTGTCCAGGGAAGAAAAATGGGGTTGTGCCCACCTTCATCATTTCCCCTCGGGCAGGGAAGCACACCAGAGGTAGAGGGTGACTAGGAGAGGTTCTGGTAAAAGTTTCAGCTCATGGAGATTAGTGGAAGGGGCTGAAACATGGAGTTTTAAATTATGTTAGAAGGTGTTTGATGGTGTTTTTGGCAAGTAAATTCATTCTCCTTGCCATCATATTTACCGGGAGTGAGTGGCATCATATAATAGTAGTGTCCACCAATTTTTAGGTCAAATGGAGAAAGTGGCCAATGCAACTTTTGTAAACCCTAGAAATCAGCAGAAATGGCTTTTCCAAGATTTAGTCATGCAAATCTATTCTCCTTGTTGCACCACTTGGTGTAGTGTCATCATTTGAGGATATGAACATCTGCACAAAAAATTCAGATCAAAATGACACACTTGGCAATGTAGAGTTGTTCAAATTTGGTTCTGGGCAGAAAGGGTTCTAGATCACTTTGATAATGATATACTTCTCTCCAACTTGTGCCATTTGGCCTAGATGCATTATTACACCATTTGAGCATGTGCACCAAGTTTGAGAGCATTTGGATATATTTGGCAGTGCAAAGTTGTTCAAACTTGGAAAAGGATAGAAATAGTTTTGAGAGGGTTTGGTGGGGCTATATTGTTCTCCATGACATGAGACTTGGCAGGATCCCCAAGTAGGTCATTTTTGACATGCTAGAATTTTCTTGGAATTAATGAGGAATATTTCCTTTGTAAATATTTCAAAAGCTTTGAATATCCAAAAAGAGTGTTTGATGGATTTGACCAATATTTTGTTCATGACCATGTGTTGAAAATCATATATATGGACAATATATTCCCATTGAGTCTCCCTAAATTTTCTCAAATATTTCTGAAACATTAAAATAATTTTAACCTATTAAAGACCATTTCTGGCCTTAATAAAAAGCCTTTAAATAAAATAAGAAAATAACTTTTAAAATTATATTTTTGTGGTTTCTGGGTGTCCTATATCTAATAGGAGTCAAATATAATTTTTGAAATATTTTTCACACCTTTCATTAAGTACTTGTAGTTCAAGTCTCAATTCAGGGGGTTTTGGATAACCTAATTTAGAAAATACTTTTTGGCCAAATTATTTTATAAGAAAATTATATTCTGACCTATACACATGGCATGATCATTGGGCAAAGTTTTGGGTCAAGGAGATGAAGTATAGGGGTTGGAGGATTTATTTGATTTTTAGAGCACTTGGAAACAGCAAAGTAAATCCAATCAAACAAAGACCAAACACTCAAAAGTTTTTGTCAAACCACATTTTATCATAATTAATGAGCTTAAGTGTTGTGGCATGAAAATCAGGGTGTGACAGACCTACCCCCCTTACAAGAATCTCGTCCCCGAGATTCCCAAACTAGGCGTGGAAAGGAATACAGAAACTTGGATCCGGGGTAGTCTTCACGTCCTCATACCGCTTCTGCTTCCGAGTGGTGCTCCATTGAACCTTGAATTACTTGATGGTGTGGCTTCGTGTATGACGTTGTGCGTGATCCAGGTTGCTAAGAGGTTTCTTGCATAGGTCAGGCTGGGCTGGAGATCGATGGCTCTGATGATCGTTGTCCTTGTAGAGATTGGGCTAGTTAGGAAGTTGAATTTTTTTTCATGTGGGAAAATGTTGTGCACAGTGGGTAACTCAGGTGGCAATTCCATCTAGTAACTGCCTTCTCTTCATCTTGTAGTAACCTCAAAAGGGGGTTGATAATCTTGGTGTGAGCTTCACTTTGACATGGAAATGCTTGGTTCTTCTGAGAGGAGTGACCCGTTGGTGCACATGGTCTCCGACGTAGGAGTTTACTTCTTGACGATGGTGGTTGGTTTAGTTCTCCCCCCTTGACATGGTGGTCTTTAGATGTTCCTTAACCAACCGAATGGCTCTTCTTCTGTCTTTCGGGTAGAAAAGTATGTCATCATATAATGGAGACACCCAAATTGTCCGAGTATTCCATGATGACTTTGTTCACGAGGTACATAAAGTAGGCTAGGGTATCGGCGGTGGTCACGGTTGAGTATGGGTCAGGGTGTTCTCGACCTAGAGCCAAAGCCTATGGTCATGATCCGACCATGTTGTGATTTGGTGTGGCTTAAGAGTTTCAAGGATTCTAGGGTGCAAGTGAATGTTTATCATCTTATCCTTGAGCACAGATTATGAGATGCCAACTTTTCTACCTAGTCCTTCAAACAAATCACCTTATTCCACCGAAAGCATTATATTGTATAGGTCAACTCCAATTATTACTCATGCTATTCATATCCTTAGGACTCTCGAGAGGAGGTCTAACAAAATCGTGCATGTCAACTATCCCCAAACTCATGTGCATAGTTGTCCTTATGTAAAATCCATGGGTAGAACATACAAGCTTCTAAGCTTGAATTAAACATGACAATCCAAGTGCTCGGCCTATTCTTCCAAGGTCCAAGATATTGCATCTCTATCCTAAGGAAACGCGTTGTATGCCACTCCAAGATCTTGTTTCCTTCCTATGAATCAACTCTAACAGCCCATTAACTTCCATTAATCACTACATAATTCATTAATTGTACAAATCCAACTTCTACGCTGGTGTTCCACATGACCTCCTAAAGTCCCTATAATCCCCAAATACCTGAAAGGGCTGTCTCTACTATAGTAAATTGTAGCGACCCGACTCGGTAAGAGTCGAAGTCTCTGTGCTTACCGTGCTAGTCCCTCGACTTGCTAGCACACACAGTACTCGATGAAATAACAGAAATAACACACATCTCTTTATTACATCGACAGTCCCGGAGCAATACATTTATTACAACATAGGGCATAGAGCCAATAAACAATAACTGTGGAAGCAAAGTAGTAAATGAGTCCAACTCCACGAGCAAGGTTGAGTGTAGAACATCGACCTATCGCACCTTAATCCTCGTCGGATATATCTGCAACGTGATAAGTTGCAGCCATATAGGTCAGTACATTGAATGTACTGGCAAGTCACATCATAAGTGTAAAGAACCTATTTGTACATGCAATTTGGCTGGTGGAAAGCTCTAAGTTTAGTTTTTTGCATAAAGCTAGTTTTTCCCTATTAGAGAAGATGTTATTCTACTACTACACATTTGCATAGGATGAGTTGGCAAACCCAACTCCATCCATTCCCAAGTTTCATTTAAAACCCAACTGTTTAATTTAAAGGTGAGGAGATCTCCCGACATTTCCACCACTAGATGCTCAAGTTGTCCGTAACCGGGGACACGGCTAATCGATTAGGTTGAAAACTCTGCAGAGGTTGTGCACTTTTCCGCACAAGACTCGACCACCTCCATGATCGGAAGATCGAGACATAGCCTTTCGAAAATGTTGCCCCTTAACCCACGGATAGGCCGGTACACCTACATCATTCTACATCTGCTACCCCATCCCGGAAGGGGGCACACCAACTACTCAGCTAAGCCAGAGCCCATATTGGCATGTGGCTGCACACGTAAGCTTCTAGACATGAGAATACGATTGATCTCTTTGAGCCTGAGCGGACGGTCCACTAGTGGTGCACCACCGTGGATTTCCTATGCGTGCCCCACTGTACTTCGCCACCATTCCATCAAGTTTCCGCCCAGGTAGTTCATTAATTATCTTAGGTCCTATTTACTACATTGTCACTCATACTTTACGATGATCGCTCCCCAATCCACGTCTACTTAGCGAAGCATCATAATGTAAAACAATGACGACAATATTATATGGTTCAGACCTACCTCAATGAACTACTGGGTGAAAAGCATAGTCATGCGGCATCAATTCCTACCATGCAGTCCTACCGCAAAGAACTAAGTGCATAATAAAAACATAGGTAATGAAACATGATCAAGATGCAACTTGCCTTGGTACTGCTGGTTGAATTCTAAAGACTGATAATATTCTGCTTCGCACTCCGGGCAATCTATCGCAAAGAAAAATAAACAAACATAAGCAACATTCAAGAGAACCAAGAAGAACATGCAAAGCAAAAGTCTTGGAAAATCCAAACGAACAAACATCACACTTAACTAGCATGAAAAAAATAATATTCTAGGTGCAAAACAATATAGGCACATGGTTCAAAAAGTGAGGTGAACTATAGTGCATACTATGCACTCTAGTAAAAATATTAATAGGCAGATTCTAGTGTGTGAAAAATTATTGTGACAAAGGTCCAGGTGATAGTGTTTGGCTACGGTGACAAAGTGCAAAAAGAATCAACTTAATCGGAGCTACGGTTTGGGAGATATGGCCATTTGAAGTTCGAATTCAAATCTGAATAAATTCAAATTTGAATCTAACAAAAAGTTTGCAAAAAGTATACCACTGGATAGATCTAAACAATATGAAGAGTTTGCCGCTGGTTTCATCGAGTTTGGATCTACGGTTAAAAAGTTATGGCTAATCTAAGATCAGGGACTAATCTGCTATTTACAGGGACTAAACAGAGAAGAAAATTATCGCAACCAATTCCCTGGCCACGTGGCAGCTCCTGGCTGGCCGAGCAGCGTCCGCTGCGGAGGCTATACGGTGAACGTCCACTAAATAAGAAAACAGCGGCGGCGGCTAACTAAATAAAACCGACGCTCGGTTTAAATAAAACCACAGCGCCTAAATACAACCGACCGGTAGTTTTTAAATAAAAACCGTGGTTAACCGCGTACGGGTTCAACAAAAAAACATCTAACCTAATCTAATCTAGGCCGTGGATCTACGATCTAACGAACGAGGGGAGGTGGCGGCTTACAGTGGGCTGGAGGTGGCCGGCGACGAGTAGAGGACGGCGGCGGCGGCTCGGTGGCGGAGGGGACAGCGGCTGCGGTGGTCCTCGTCGACGAGGAAGAAGACAGGGAGGTGCAGCGCGTCGAGGGCGTCCGGATGGTGGCGTCGGGGTGCGTCGGCGGCGTTCGAACGGGGCGGGGCGAAGACGGCGGCCTTCGGTGCTCCGGCGGCTCCGGCGTCGACGGTGCGGCGTCTTCGACGAGATCTAGGGGAAAAATTAGTGTCAAAAGGATGCGCCTCGGCGGGCTAAGAAGTTTTACAGAAAAAGGAAGGGTCGAAGAGGTCTACGGGTGACGAATTGCTCCGGCGAGGTGCGCGGCTCCGACGAGATGCGAACGGGGAGCGCGGCGGCTGTGAGCGGCGTGGGGAGATGCGGGACGGCGAGGATGGAAGAGGGGGTCTAGGGGGTTTTATAGGCGAGGGCAGAGGGCTCGGGGTCGACGGATAAGCATTATCCGCAAGGAAGGCGGCCGGCGGTTGCGGGAGCGCGGCGGCGTGCTCATCCAGCGGGAGGAGCGGGAGGTTGGGGGTGAGCTGACGAGGTGGGGCCCACCTGGCAGGGGCAGCGAGAGGAGGCGAGCGAGAGGGGGCGCTGGGCGGTCGACCGGTGCGGGGGGTTTTTCGGGCGCTGGGGCGCTGGTCTTGGGCCAAATGGCCAGCTGGGCCGGCTGGCCTGGCACGGCTGGCTGAGCGCGCGCGTCCCTGGGCCGAACTGGTTTCGGTCCAGGCGGGTGGGTTCGTGCGTGCGTGTTTTTTTACACCGAACACTAAAGTGGCCAAAATTAGTTCAAATGAATTAATAAAAACACCACAATAATTTATAAAATAATTATGCAATATTTGGAGCCTAATGAACATTAACTTAAGCATAGAACAATTTGAAAATATTTTCCTAATGCAATTAATGCATTTTTTGCAAATAAAATAAATACCAAAAAAACTCCAAAACTTCAAATAATATTACAAATAAAATTTCCCACTCTTTTATATTTTGAGGAAGTCATCTTATCCCCTCTCATTTTTTTTTCTCGAGTGGAAAAATATTATTTGAATATTTTAAAAACTCCAAAGTGCAAAGAAATATGATATGCATTGAATGTTTCTATTAACATCCAATTTTAATAAAAATTGGGATGTTACATAAATCCACCAATTTCCATTATCATGGTGAAGTAAACTCTAAGGTCAGGCTTATATGGATCCCTAAATCAACTTTGACAATTAATCCAATCTCCTAATTTATTTCCCACCGAGAAACATGGTATCATGATCGAGATCATCAGTCTAAATCCAATTTACTTCGAACCATGTAGACATACTCAGCATCTGTACCTAAATAGGATCACCTATTTAAATCCAAATCTCATGTCCAACGAGAATTCCTATATGTCTCCCCCAAGTAATTATCGTAATGCCAACTATCTTCTATGAATATCCCATGGCTAAGTCAAATCCTTATACTTCCAAGAATTTCAGCTTGCAATCATAATTGTCTTACAAAATCTAGTTTACTCCAGGGTGATGGAAGTTACGCTACTCTATTAACGCGATCCCACCAAGTTCATCTACCAATATGAAAGCCTCATAATCCACCAACGAGTCTCAGTTAATTCCTCAAGGTCACTGATATAAACTCATCAAGTCATTTGTCCTCAAATTGGTCTTCCCTATGGCATCGTTAGTTCTCGTGCTATCTTAGGATGATAATGTTCTCGTTCACTATGTCCACTAGTTCCATAATGAACCCAGTATTGTGGAGGCTTAACTGGTTCTTTTACAATTCTATGGGTTAAGCACATGGTTAAGGATTCGAGCTGGGTATCTCGTGAAGTATCGAAGGGTCTAGGGATGGGTTTCTAATCTTGAGGGATAAACATAACTCCATTGGGTTACACTTGGTTGAGGAGGCTGCAACAAAAGTCTTCAGTGCCAGTTGGTTGCCGAGGTGGAATCCTTGGTGTATCTTGTCCTACTGGTATTTAGTTGAGGAGAGAGATGAGAGGGAAAAGTGGCATAGAGGAGGTGGGATGCCTAAAGGGGGTTCTATAGTGAATGTGCAACAAGCAGGTGCCAAAAGGGCCAAACACGAGCATTAAGATAAGGAAGGTGATATAGTCGTGTAGTTGTTGCCTAGGGCAAAAGGGCGACTGATATCAAAACACAAACAAATAAAAACAAGCAACACACAATCATGGTTCTATTCGAACCATCATACGGACTCGACTGCGCATAGGGGGCACATGAATCATCCTACCCTAGGGGTTCTCGGGCTCACTAGTCGTGCTTGCTTCGTGTCCCGTGCAGTCTTGCGGGATTTCCTCAGGTGTTGCTATGTCTCTTGTAGTTGTTCGATGAAACAATCCGGGTTGAGCCAGAAGAATCTTCAACAATCTCTCGCTTGATGAGCTGACGGGGTGAAGGTGGTTCCTCGTAGCTGGCATTGACTCGGTCTTCTATTGTCTTCCTAATCATGACAATCCCTTTTTCCTACTAAGGCATCAAGGGTTCCACGTAAGCAATCCTTTACGCAAGGACATTAACAAAGCATAGTAGAGGTCCAACCTGCCGGTTATGTTGATGACAACATCGACTCCAAGAGCGGGGGATGAAGAGAACCATTTTCTTGCTCACTATAGTGAGGCGGACCAAATGGCGAGGTTCTCATCCACCGGTGGTTGTCGATACAACAACGGTAAGGACGGGGTTACTCTATCAGCGATGTATATCATGACCTTGCATATCTCATGCCGTGTTCATCGCAAGACAAGGTCGCATCATCTTGGGGCAGTGTCAAGGGTGTCACCATCTTCTGGTTCTTGATTTCCACATTTCTCAAGGTATCTTCTTGTCGTGGTGTCACCAATTTGTGCTTAGAAGATGTGGGTGAATGTCTGGCAAGGCATCTTCCTTCTAGATTATCCACGAGGATTACAAGGAATCTAGTGGTCAGCGGCACAAGGGTTCTAGCAACCAAAGGGTTTGAAGGGGAATATATTAATAAGGAAAGTATACCTTAGTTTTCGAAAAACTGAGAAGGGGAAGAGAAGTATAGATAGTTTTTTGCAAATTAGTAATAGTTTTGAAAATAGTCCTACCCTAACTAACGACCATGCTAACTAAGGCTTCCTACAGTCAGGATGGCTCTGATACCAGCTTTGTGGGGACTCCGACTCATAAGTCGTGATCACCGAATGCATGTGTACAGTGATCCCAGAGATCAATGCTCACTGAACACACAGAAGCTGAATAACAAGAGTCTTACATCCACACATACCGTCTTACACAAATTATGACAATTATGGTCAAGTCTTACATAGATAAAGCCGCAAGGGCTAAATACCAAATAAACTTAAGCAGCGGAAATCTTCGTCGGTAGGTAGAACCCATGCCATCTGCCCTAACACAGAAGGCATTCTGACTGGGAAACGTCCTAGTTCGCATGTTCGTCTCGAAAGAACTCTTCTTCGAACTCCTGTTCTTCCAAGCCTGGCCAATTAAATAACCAGTGGCAAGCCAATGAGTACTTTGAATGTACTCGCAAGCAACCTTTGATTGGAACAGGGTACAACAATGCAATGATATAACACTAAGTAGGTAGTTTGCAGAAAGCTAGTTTTGGGTGCAATGACATGATCTATCAACCTGTAAAGTATGCATCATGAGAGTACATATACCCGTATGAACAAGTTACAGATATCAACATAAACAGAGTTGGACACCAATCCAGCTTGATCATTGTGTCAAGTCATCTGACTTAACCCAAATAGTTTCATCAACACACACACACACGTGCGCGGTTTGCAATACTCTGGACATAGTTTAAGCAGCACCGCCAAATTTTCCTTGACCATGGACACGACTATTCGAATAGTTTTACACTCTGCAGAGGTTGGACACTTTACCCACCAGATCTGGGGAACTTCCGTGTCATCCACAACCCGCGGTACCTCAAGTACCCGGTGTAAGCACCCGGCCACTATCTTTCCCTAGACGACACTGATTGGTAGTAACCCCCGTGCCCAAGATTTCACATCTTAAAATTGTGGAGCCTCGCTCCCATATTCATCACATACCACAAGCATGGGGTACCACCGATGTGTCCGGTGCCCTGTAAAAATAGTCATGGCCGCCCTACCTGGCACGACCCCATCCCGAGAGAGCGCAACAACGACTCTCCCGTCACTAGTAATGCGGGCTCCAAACTAGTATCGACCTAGGTAATCAATAATGCCCTTTCCCATATAAGGGCAGAGTGGTTGCACATGTAAGGTTAGGGCAGTCGACAAATCTTAAATCTAATCCGTTTTCAAAAACACTCCCACACAACTTGCTCTGGTACACCTCTTCTTTATCGAGTGGTAACCTAGCTCACCATCTCCCTCGGACATTAGTGGCACCCGATGGGGTTTGGAAAAGTCCTTGAAAACAACTTGGTTTCCTTCACCATGCATATACCCATCCCATTTGTGTAGAAGCTTCTTAGCATCCTAACTACACCCACTCGCATAACCCTCATAGAATGGTAGCGTCATGCATCATGCAAGTGTCAATGAGAAAAGCAACGGAGGCAAACCACCTCAAGTGCTCACCAAATTATCATGACTTCGATGCAAGCAATAAAAGTGCCAGATGACATGCACAAAAAGGGTTTCTTAGACATGGTCAAAGGGCTACTTGCCTGGTTCATTAGAGTCTTCAAATATTCTGGTCTATCTCCAAGTATTTCATCTACTTCGTCAACTAACTTCGGAAACAATTATAGTAAGCAACAAAACAAGGCAGAAAATAAAAGTGCTCTAAGAATATGAAGTTGGCTTTTCTAGGACTTCTCCGGTTATATGAAAAATAACCAGAGTGGTTTCATTGGGATTGGATAAGTGAATACTTCTGAACATTTCAATATGATGGAACATATGGATCTATGGATTTGCATGAAGTGTACAGAAATATATTTTTGAAAAATGAGCAAAGGCACCAATTTAACAAAGGATGATTTTAGAAGCATCTAGGATTTGGTTTCACTGGATTTGGAGTTCAAATGAGTTTTTCTATGGATTTGCAAAGTTGACAAATATGAAGAAATGGCTCATTATATTGTGTTGCATAGAAAGTGTTAATAAAAATGTCCATAAACTAAGTTATGAACTCAGAAGCATCTAGAAATTTGAATCATGGCATTTGGATCAATTATGATCTCTCTTGTTATTCCAAAGTCCATCACAGAAATAGGGAAATGGGGTTATGTGAAATATGTGTGAAGGAAACTTTTCTAGAAAATGAGCATGATGCATCATGAGGTAGATCAATAATTTAGAAGCTACTAGAAATTTGAATTACTAGATTTGGAGTTCATAAGATTTATTTGTGGATTTTACAAGTTCAAAGAAAAAGAAAAAGAAAAGGGACAGGGTTTTACCCTTATCCTGCGCACTGGGAGGAAGATAGCAGTGGGTCAGCCCAGCGGCTCAGCTGCGCGGGTGGCAAGGGCGACGTCGAAGGCGCTCCAGACGGAGTACGCCTTCGCTGCGCGAGAAGCGGGTTTACTCCCGGTCCGTCTCCACTTAAACGGGCGGTGCTCGCCCACCGGTTGCTGACGAGTGGGGCTCGGTGCTCAGGCCATCTCCTACCTCCCGCTCGAAAAGAGCAGAGGCAGGGGAGGCGAGGCCGAGCGGGCGCCGGTGTTCTCCCCGGTGGTACCGGCCACCTCCGTCGACGCCCAGTGTACCGGCGTGCTCAGGAGAGCATGCCGTATCCTCCGAGGTGCGCCATGATTGCAGGGGTGGCCAGACGCGAGCGCATCATCGGCCGCAGCGGGCGAGGCCGGCAGTGGTGATGGAACTCGACGGAACAACCATGGGAAGGAGAGGAGAAGCAAGGGAGGGGCTCGTGGTGATGTTGGAGGTGCTCTAGTGCGGTCTAGAGGTGAGGAGGAGGAGTGGTGGGTGCGAATTTAGGCGGAGTCCAACGGCAAGGCTCCGGCCATTGTGGCGGATGGAGAGCGCGAGGAGGGTAGTGGGTTGGTCCAGGGGTGCACGGGAGGGAGATAGAGCCAAAGTAGTAGAGAGGAGGCTCAAGGGGTGGCCTTAAGTAGCCGACCCGTGTCTCACCGTTGACGGCGACCGCGACCGCGGACTAGGCGATGCCAGGGGCTGAATTGGCACCCTAGGCCATGTCCTAGGCGTTCGTGGGCGTGGACTTGGTTGGGGGGAAGGAAAGGGGGAGCTGGCCGTGCTCCAGGAGGGTCCCGAGCTCGTGCGCTCATTGGTCGAGCCGGGCGGCGTCGGGCACGGGCAGCAGGGGGTGAGAGAGAGCGGTAGAGGAGGGGGTCGAACGGCTGTCGTGAAATTTGAGGAGAGAAAAGTCAAAACTTCTACGTCAGGAGGCCTCACCAAAGCGACGAAGGGACTGAGGAGTAAAAATAATCCTACTGTCTGATATATATAATCCTAAGACTCAAAACATTTTGTTCTAGACTCAACAACGTTAGTGATTCGATCAAGCAGGGGGCTCCTAAGTCGGGGTTGGCTCTGATTACCAACTTGTAACTCCCACAATGCGGCTATATCTCCCACGTGTCGGGGCACGACTTAGAGGCATAGCCGCATGGTAGGCTTGTCGCAAGAGGGGTAATCTTCACACATCCCATGTACTGAATAAGAAAGGGATAAAGAGTTGGCTTACAATCGCCACTTCACACAATACATAAATAATTCATACATCATCCAGAATACAATCAAGGTCCGACTACGGAACCAAAATAAAAGAAGACAACCCCAAATGCTAGATCCCCGATCATCCCAACTGGGATCCAATACTGATCAATCGGAAAAGACACAAAACAATGATCAAGATCTTCATCGAGCTCCCACTTGAGCTGGGTTGCGTCATCTGCATTGGTATCATTGGCACCTGCAACTGTTTGGAAGTATCTGTGAGTCACGAGGACCCAGCAATCTCACACCCGCGAGATGAAGACTATTTAAGCTTATGGGTAGGATAGGGTAATGAGGTGGAGCTGCAACAATCACTAAGCAAATATGGTGGCTAAAATACGCAAATAAGAGAGAGAAGAGAAGCAACGCAACGGTCGTGAAGCTAGAAGTGAACAAGAAGTGATCCTGAAACTACTTACGTTCAAGCATAACACAAGAACCGTGTTCACTTCCCGGACTCTGCCGAAAAGAGACCATCACGGCTACACACGCGGTTGATGCATTTTAATTAAGTTAAGTGTCAAGTGATCTACAACCGGATATTAACAAATTCGCATCAGCCACATAACTGCGGGCACGGCTTTCGAAAGTTTAAAACCTGCAGGGGTGTCCCAACTTAGCCCATCACAAGATCTCACGGTCAACGAAGGATATTCCTTCTCCCGGAAAGACCCGATCAGTCTCGGAATCCCGGTTACAAGACATTTCGACAATGGTAAAACAAGACCAGCAAGACCGCCCAATGTGCCGAGAATCTCGATAGGAGATGCACATATCTCGTTCTCAGGGCAACACTGGATGAGCACTCTGTACAACTAAAGCAGCCCTCAAGTTTCCCCGAGGTGGCGCTGCAAAGGACTCTTGTTCGGACCAACACTTAGAGAAGCACTAGCCCAAGGGAAGGGTAATAGGTTGTTAGGCAAATGTAAAACCAAGGTTGGGCATTGCTGGAGGAGTTTTATTCAAAGAAAACTGTCAAGGGGTTCCCATAACACCCAACCGCGTTAGGAACGCAAAATCAAGGAAAGTAACACCGGTATGACAGAAACTAGGGTGGCAAGAGCGGAACAAAACGCCAGGCATAAGGCCGAGCCTTCCACCCTTTACCAAGTATATAGATGCGTTAATTAAATAAGAGATATTATGATATCCCAACATATGCATGTTCCAACATGGAACAAACTTCAGCTTCACCTGCAACTAACAACGCTATAAGAGGGTCTGAGCAAAAGCGGTAACATAGCCAAACAACGGTTTGCCAGGAAGGAGGGTTAGAAGCTTGAAATGGCAATATGGGAGGCATGATATAACAAGTGGTAGGTAGCGCAACATAGTGGTAGAGCGAACAACTAGCAAGCAAAGATAGAAGTGATATCAAGGGTATGGTCATCTTGCCTGAAATCCCACAAGGAAGAAGAACGAGTCCATGAAGAAGACAAATGGATGTAGTCGAACGGATCCTCACAACTCCGAAACGAAACCAAAGCTAAGGAGAGAAGCAACCCGGAAAGAAGCAAACAACATAGTAAACAACCATCACATAAGCATGGCATGATGCGCAAACAAGTATGATGCATGTTCGGTTTAATGACGCATGGCATGACAAAGTGCACAAACAATACTACAAATTAAGTGGAGCTCGATATGCAACGAGTTGCATATTGACGAAACACCACATTCGATTATTTAGTTCTCTCCTGATTATGTACTCAACAATATTAAATGTTGTTAAACATGGCAAGAGGTGAAGCATATCAAAACTACCTATCTAGGCAAGTTTAAATGAGGCCGGAAACAACAAACAACAAGTCCGGAAAAATCCCCATATGCAAATTATGGATTTGGTACTATTCTTCCCCATACACAATTTTAGAGTTGTTAAACATGCAAAGTACTTCCACCATGTTAAACTAGGAATTTTTCTACCCCATTTACATATAAAGATTATTTAAATCCGAGCTACGGTTAATTAGTTATGCATTAAATCATTTTGACATGGCATTAGAGCAAAATTAATGCAAACAACATTTTAAACATGTTGAACATGGATGAAAGTTACATAAAATGAATCTACACAAAATTCTAAGCATTTTCATGAACAAAACATTTTAATGTGATGCACGGTTATTTACTTGTGAGCAATTTAAAATAATGGCATCCTCCTGTAATTATGCATGCATTGGGTAAATGAAAAAAAACGCACAGACTAGAAAAAAATGCAACACTGGCTGAATCTGGATCTGGCAAGGGTGCTCACATTGGGCCAAGCACATCTGAGCCTGGAGGCATGGCGCGGTGACAAGGCGCTGGGCCTGATGCGCGCTTGTGGCCCAAAAACAGAAAAGGCGGGTTCTCTTGCAAGATCGGGTCGGCGCTGACCGAGGCGCGGTCAACGAGCGAAGCGAGACTTGGCGCTATCGTCGCTGACGAGAGGAAGCAGGGGCAGCGGCTGGCGATGCGGGATGCAGGGCACGATGCAGAGGAGGCAGCAGGCGGCAGGGCGCTGGGAGATCAGCCGGATCCGAACAAGGAGGTAGGCCAGCGACAAGGCAAACGGCGGTGGCTTGCATCCTCGAGCGTCAGGGAATCTCCATGACTGCTTGTTCCTGACGAGGCAGAGCAGAGGGAGGTGAGAGGGAAAACGAGAAGGGAAATGAAAGGAGGAGGAGGAGAGCACGACGGGGAGGTCTGGGCCTGATGGCGATGGCACGTGGCCGGCTTGCTGGTCGCCGGAGTGGCTAGGCGAGGAGGAGGCCTGGCGGCAAAGTTCCATGGGGCGGCCTTGGGTGGTCTGCAACGGGATACGAGGGGAAGGCAGCGGCGACGAGAGGGCGATGCTCCTGCGGGTTTCCTGGAGATGAGAGAGAGAGAGCAGGTGAGAGCGGGATCCAGAGGGAACGGGGGAAGAAGACGGGAAGGAGAAGCGGCGAGCAGGGCGGAGCTGTAACCGGAGTTGGAGATGAGGTGGAGCGATGCTCATCTCCGGTGAGGTTGCTGTAGAGCCAGTGGAGCTAAGTAGGCCGGTACCTCGCGGGCTGTGCGGGAACGAGGACTACTGGAAGTGGTTGCCTGCGACGAGGTTCGCCGGAGCTGCGGGTCACGAGGAGGAGGAGTGCTCGGGCGCTGTTGCTTCTTGGGGTGGAGCGTCGGGCATCTCTTGAGCAGGTTCTTGGGCGGAGGAGGCAGAGGCGAGCGAGGCCGTGGCCTCGATACAACCTGGTTCAAGCACCGGCTAGCTGTGGAAGAGCTCGAGGTCGGCTGTGGGTTGGATCAATGGTGAGAAGTGGCTTGCGCTGGTTGGTCCGGGAGGGATCCCGAGGAACCAGGTGGAGTGGTGGCCCTGTGGAATTGATGGGACAAGACCCCTAGGATCTAGGGTTGGACCTTATATTTATATAGCAGTGGGATTAGGGTACGGGTCATCTTACCCCTACGATTATAATCGGAGGGTCTTAGATAAATAGGTTAGGGAGCCCAATTAAGAAAATGGAGATGTTTTGGGGATGTTTGGGGATGATTCGGACTCAACGGTCACGAGTGCCCGGTCGGGTTCGGGGAAGTTCTCGGATGCGCGAGGGGGTCTGAGAACTGTGCGGAGAGGTGGTCTGACAAAAGGCACGGAGGCAAGGGGGGTTAGGAGGGGTTGGTTGTGACTGTGTAGAAGGCCGAGGGCTGCGGGAGAGAAGAGAGAGAGAGACATGGCAGCAGTATTTGGAGACCGAAAACGTCCGACGTTTGACCGACTATATTGCCGCTATAGTTATCCGTTGGGGCATCAAACGAACTCCGAATGCGACGAAACCTGACAGGCGGTCTACCTACACTATAACAAGACCACACGCCAACTTTCAACCCATTCCGAGAACATTTTCCGGCCACTTATAAAATACTATTTTGGACATGCCGCAGGCGCGTGCGAGTGTGGTTGGGCTTAGAACGGACAACGGAGAGAGGGGAGACCCGGACGGATGCAAGTTTTGAAAACATGATGATGCAATACACATTGATGACATGGCAATATGCAACACGCAAGTGAATGACAAGGCAATGACGGCGCATAACTGGAAGACACCTGGCGCAACGGTCTCGGGGCGTCACACAATCATACGCCATTCCATGGCCACCTAGCTTCGAGTATGCATTGTCTTGGATGTTGTCCATTTTATCCATATGATGTTTCCGATATTGCTCACGAGGAGACCCCCATAGTATCCTCAAACATTTTAGGAGATTTTCATCCACCTAATCCATTGTATGATCCTAATAATTTTGTGCACAATATGCTCCTCGTGAATGATAATGCTATAGTTGTGCCATATACTTGCACGCTCAATTTGTGTCCCCATCGTGTTATACATAACAACTATTCTTTCATGATGGATGACATGTTATTGTACCATACATAAAATTTCTTTGAGTGATGCTTATATTGTGCTAACTTTCACATGCACATACACATCATGATGGACGATGTGTACATTTACCACGCACACACTTTCTTTGGTTTGTGTCTCTTTTTTGTAGGTACCCTTGAATACTTGTCAACCTCACAATCCCATGAGTTGACGAAATGAGCTCTAGAGAGAAATGATGACTTGGGATCCCGTTGATTGTTTCCCACACCATTTCCATTGCACATGGACTTCGTGCATTTCTTCTACATGGCCCTCACATGGTCATGGGTTATTGTCCATTATATATCCATTCCCCATATTGCCATGTTCACTTTGCATGATATGCTCATACCTATGCCTTTTCCATGCATTTGTGACCCATGCTGTGTTTTACACATGATGATTGATTCTAGTACTTATATTTGTATTTGCAAGCTTGGTGGAGACATTGCTTTGTTATTGCCATGTTCTATATACGACCCATTCCTATGATGATAGATTGATCTTGCTTTGTGTTCGTGCTTGCGATATGTCATGTGCATTGCTTATGCCTACTATTTGCTCATATGACATGATTGCCATGCTCTGCACATTGGATGGACGGCGAGAAGTGGCTTGCGCTAGTTGGTCCGGGAGGGATCCCGAGGAACCAGGTGGAGTGGCGGCGCGGTGGGATCGATGGGACAAGACCCCTAGGATCCAGGGCTGGACCTTATATTTATATAGCAGTGGGATTAGGGTAGGGGTCATCTTACACCTACGATTATAATAGGAAGGTCTCAGATAAATACGTTAGGGAGCCCAATTAAGAAAATGGAGATGTTTTGGGGATGTTTGGGGATGATCCGGACTCAACGGTCCCGAGTGCCTGGTCGGGTTTGGGGAAGTTTTCGGACGCACCAGGGGGTCTGAGAACTGTGCGGAGAGGGGGTCTAACAAAGGGCGAGGGGGGCGGGGGGGGGGGGGGGGGGGTTAGGAGGGGTTTAGAGGGGTTGGTTGTGACTGTGTAGAAGGCCGAGGGCTGCGGGAGAGAAGAGAGAGAGAGACCCAACCACAGTTTTTGGGGACTGAAAACGTCCGACGTTTGACCGACTATATTGCCGCTATAGTTATCCGTTGGGGCATCAAACGAACTCTGAATGCGACGAAACTTGACAGGCGGTCTTCCTACACTATAACAAGACCACACACCAACTTTCAACCCATTCCGAGAACATTTTCCGGCCACTTATAAAATACTATTTCGGACATGCCGCGGGCACGTGCGGGTGTGGTTGGGCTCAGAACGGAGAACAGACAGAATGGAGAGACCCGGACGGATGCAAGTTTTGAAAACATGATGATGCAATGCACATGATGACATGGCAAGATGCAATATGCAAGCGAATGACAAGGCAATGACGCCGCATAACTGGAAGACACCTGGTGCAACGGTCTCGGGGCGTCACAACACTACACCACTACAAGAGGATCTCATCCCCGAGATCTAGGGATGGCACCAGAGGGAAGCGGAAAAGGAAGAGAAGATGTCAAACTAAGTTTCTTCTTGTACAAACGAGTGAAACTAAAGAACCTTGAGAGGTTAAATAATTTGAGGTAAGAATACAACGGATATGAACGAAGTTGAAAACACTCCGTTATAAAAGAGGAACAAGGAACATCACGAGAACCTTGTAGGCTGAAAGACATAAAAAAGGGTACAGTGGATAAGAAGTACATGCAAGCACTCCAGTTGAAATGAGATGTACAAGGAACGATAAAGATCAATTACGACAACACTCCGATTTGAAATGGAAGGTAAAGAATATGAGCTTGGCAAGATGAAAGCACTTGGATGAGAGTCCAGTTAGAAGAGGAATGGTAGACACAACACTCCGATTAAAACAAGATAGAGAAGGAATAAGAATGATATAATTTGGATAGCACTCCGACTGTAAATGGAAGGAATTGAACATGATCTTGACAAAACAAGATGATGGGTCGAAGAGAGCAATGTCACAATGCCTCCAGGAGAAAGAATACAAAACATATAATTGGAATGAAAGAATGGAGAAGAAAATGCGAACTTCTGCCACAAAGGAGCTTGGAGAGCACCCTTCCAAGAAGGTTATAACGGAGTTGTTGGAAAACCAACAAAGAAACGAAAAAACTTGTAGTGGGCTTATGGAGAACATCTCAAAACTATGAGGTGAAATTCTGCCACTAACAGAAATAATAGATTGGATTGATATCAACCAGGAGACGAGAAACTTATTTCACCGGGAGGATAAGTGGAGAACTTGGGTCATTTATAAGCACCATAAATAGCAACAATCCTTTGGGGAAACTTTAGGTGAAATATAACCCAAGATAACTCCAATGAAGAGATTGATGGGTTGCAAAGGATCTCATGGACGAATTGAAAATGATGGGTTTAAAATATGTCATTCCGGACAACTTATTAATTATGAAACACGAAGGGAAATTAACAAGAATGACATAACCCCATCTCAAGAGATAAGGTAGGAAGAAATGCACTTTGGAATGCACGATGAAGAATACTTGAACTCCTCAAAAAAACATGTGTTGAGCACCCTGTTTAATTTTGAGTATAGCTTGGCGGATCATAACTTCGAGAGAAATCTTGAAGAACAATTGAAGAATGAAAAGAATCCTTCATGAACCACCATGTTGAGTCTTCGTGAGAACTCAGGAAATAAAAGAATGATCAAAATGAAAGTAATTTGAAAACACAAGGTGAATCCTTGCAACGATTTAGATGAATCTTCGTGGTGATATAGTTGAGAGATCTTGGAACTCCAGGAAAATTATGAAGCACTTGAACCGAGAATTAACTCATCGTGAACAAACTCCGGAAGAAATAATCCATCACTTGGATGAAGCAAGAATAAGAATTATGTCATGTGTATCCTTCACCAACATAAATTGATGACAAGCAACGAATTTAGCATACTACTTATTCTCTTAGAAAGGATTAAAATAGATATTGCGCAAACTTGAAAAGGTCTTCAACGAACCATCGGTAGGATTTGGAAAGAACGAATGAATTGATACGATAACAATGGAAGAGGAATGTTGAACGAACCACCAGTAAGATTTGGAGAACAAGAGCTGAAAGCTGAGAATGAGTAATATTCGAAAAGATGGCCTTCGGAGGAAAGAAATGGAAACAACTCATTATATGCTCCGGATGGGTGAAAAGAATTCTCACAATCGAAAACAATTATGAGAGGATGGCATCAAGGTAGAACCACGCATCTCTGAGAGAACGGATAAGATTTGAGAGAAACTCTTCTTTGGTCTTCAAAATCCAAGAATGACGACGAGAAACACCATCAAGAATTGTTGAGGCACTCTGGAATGAAGAATAGAAAGGTTGAGCAAACAATGAAAAGAATTTGGACGATCTTGGAGAAAGACATATGACTTATGGAATCCATTCTTACATCAAACTTGGAAAAGAATTTAAGAGTAACTCTGGAAAAATTAGAAGAGTGAGGTAAGATCCTGGGAAAAGACCTATGGGTTAGGGCCCACTCAAGAGAAACACCGTTGGAATGATTTAAAAGAGAGGTTGTGCCGATTGAATTAGATGGCTTGAATGAGATAACAACCTCGAAATAACTTGAACGGATCGAGAATGGAAACGTGAATCTTCTGAGATATCTTCGGCACTCTAGAACAAGAATCGCAATGTTAAAGATCAAGAGATGGTTGGATAAGAACTTCCAACACAAGAAAGCATTTGAAAACGAGGAAAGGGATATGATCGACAAAGCTTGAATTGAATCCACCGGAGAAGAAAAAGAATGAAGAATTATAAACTCGTAGCTTCCTTAGTATCTTCACGAGAATCACCAGATAAGAACATTTGTTGAAAAGAATGAAGAGACTTTCCATGAATAAAATGGATACTTGATTAAGATATATGAGTCCTTGAAGAAAATAAAGGGTGGGACAGTGGGAAAGCAAAGGCAACTTCAACAAATGGAATGGATACCATTGAAAAAACTTAGAGTTGATCTTGCGGATGTTGAAATGATCAGATCCACTTGAAGAGAAACACGCCGGTTGAAAAGGATTGACATGAAAATCTCGATTATCATGAAGGATTAGTATTCACATAGAAATATGAGAACACCGCTTAGGAAAGGTATGGAATCAACACTAGACATTGAAGCAACTCGAATACCACAACAAAAACAAAACAAAGGATTGGCATGCAGAATAAGCCGGAACAAACATATGATAGATCCCATATCGTATCATGTGTCTGTTGGAAAGATATCCTACGTGATACTTGAATTCCCACTTATAAACTCCCGAAACTTTCTGGTTAGGCAATCAGGTGTTGGGGATACAGAGGAAGCATAATATCTCACCCAAACTAACAATCCCTACATCCAGTTGTATCCATCCTTCAACACATAACCAAGAAACCTTTGGAAATCGTGTACCTCAACCTTCGAAAAGCATCCGTTATACAAGTTATGGCAATACTCCCGAACTCACGCCGCAGTACTGGGTGGCGTCGAGGTTATCTCACCAACAACTGCATAAAAGAGATTTTCGATGTCGGCGAACTCAAGTATTCCAGAACTGCAACGATAAAATTGTGACGACAACACCTCGGAGCTCAACTCCCCGGGACACTGCCACAACCCCTAAATGTCAGGAGGCACCAAGAACAATGCTCTCATCACAAGACTATCGAAACAACTCCAAAATACCCGCGTGATCCTAAAAAAAATCGTGAAATTTGAGGAGAGAAAAGTCAAAACTTCTACGTCAGGAGGCCTCACCAGAGCGACGAAGGGACCGAGGAGTAAAAAGTATCCTACTCTCCGATATATATAATCCTAAGACTCAAAACATTTTGTTTTAGACTCAACAACGTCAGCGATTCGATCAAGCAGGGGGCTCCTAAGTCGGGGATGGCTCTGATTACCAACTTGTAACACCCACAATGCAGCTATATCTCCCACGTGTCGGGGCACGACTTAGAGGCAAAGCCGCATGGTAGGCTTGTCGCAAGAGGGGGAATCTTCACACATCCCACGTACTGAATAAGAAAGGGATAAAGAGTTGGCTTACAATCACCACTTCACACAATACATAAACAATTCATACATCATCCAGAATACAATCAAGGTCCAACTACAGAAACAAAATAAAAGAAGACAACCCCAAATTCTAGATCCCCGATCGTCCCAACTGGGCTCCACTACTGATCAACCGGAAAAGACACAAAACAACGATCAAGATCTTCATCGAGCTCCCACTTGAGCTAGGTTGCGTCACCTGCATTGGTATCATCGGCACCTGCAACTATTTGGAAGTATCTGTGAGTCACGAGGACTCAGCAATCTCACACCCGCGAGATCAGGACTATTTAAGCTTATGGGTAGGATAGGGTAATGAGGTGGAGCTGCAGCAAGCACTAAGCTAATATGGTGGCTAACATACGCAAATAAGAGCGAGAAGAGAAGCAACGCAATGATTGTGAATCTAGAAGTGATCAAGAAGTGATCCTAAAACTACTTACGTTCAAGCATAAAAAAAGAACAATGTTCACTTCCCGGACTCCGCCGAAAAGAGACCATCACGGCTACACACGCGGTTGATGCATTTTAATTAAGTTAAGTGTCAAGTTCTCTACAACCGGATATTAACAAATTCCCATCTGCCACATAAACGCGGGCACAACTTTCGAAAGTTTAAACCTTGCAGGGGTGTCCCAACTTAGCCCATCACAAGCTCTCACGGTCAACGAAGGATATTCCTTCTCCCGGAAAGACCCGATCAGTCTCGGAATCCCGGTTACAAGACATTTCGACAATGGTACAACAAGACCACCAAGACCGCCCGATGTGCTGACAATCTCGATAGGAGATGCACATATCTCATTCTCAGGGCAACACCGGCTGAGCACTCCGTACAACTAAAACCATCCCTCAAGTTTCCCCGAGGTGGCGCTGCAAAGGACTCTACGTCGGACCAACACTTAGAGAAGCACTGGCCCAGGGGTTAAAATAAAGATGACCCTCGGGTTGGCTGACCCAAGGGAAGGGTAATAGGTTGTTAGGCAAATGTAAAACCAAGGTTGGGCCTTGCTGGAGGAGTTTTATTCAAAGCAAACTGTCAAGGGATTCCCATAACACCCAACCGCGTTAGGAACGCAAAATCAAGGAACATAACACCGGTATGACGGAAACTAGGGCGGCAAGAGTGGAACAAAACACTAGGCATAAGGCCGAGCCTTCCACCCTTTACCAAGTATATAGATGCATTAATTAAATAAGAGATATTGTGATATCCCAACATATCCATGTTCCAACATGGAACAAACTTCAGCTTCAACTGCAACTAAAAACGCTATAAGAGGGGCTGAGCAAAAGCGGTAACATAGCCAAACAACGATTTGCTAGGAAGGAGTGTTAGAGGCTTGACATGGCAATATGGGAGGCATGATATAACAAGTTGTAGGTAGCGCGACATAGCGGTAGAGTGAACAACTAGCAAGCAAAGATAGAAGTGATATCGAGGGTATGATCATCTTGCCTGAAATCCCGCAAGGAAGAAGAACGAGTCTATGAAGAAGACAAACGGACGTAGTCGAACGGATCCTCACAACTCCGAAACGAAACCGAAGCTAACGAGAGAAGCAACCCGGAAAGAAGCAAACAACATAGTAAACAACCATCACATAAGCATGGCATGATGAGCAAACAAGTATGATGCATGTCCTGTTTAATGAGGCATGGCATGACAAAGTGCACAAACAATACTACAAATTAAGTGGAGCTCGATATGCAACGAGTTGCATATTGACGAAATAGCACATTCAATTACTTAGTTCTCTCCCGATTATGTACTCAACAATATTAAATGTTGTTAAACATGGCAAGAGGTGAAGCATATGAAAACTACCTATCTAGGAAAGTTTAAATGAGGCCGGAAACAACAAACAACAAGTCCGGAAAAATCCCCATATGCAAATTATGGATTTGGTATTGTTCTGCCCTATACACAATTTTAGATTTGTTAAACATGCAAAGTACTTCCACCATGTTAAAGTAGGCATTTTCTACCCCATTTACATATAAAGATTATTTAAATCCGAGCTACGGTTAATTAGTTATGCATTAAATCATTTTGACATGGCATTAGAGCAAAATTAATGCAAACAGAAATTTAAACATTTTGAACATGGATGAAAGTTGCATAAAATGAATCTACACAAAATTCTAAGCATTTTCATGTATAAACATTTTAATATGATGCACGGTTATTTACTTGTGAGCAATTTAAAATAATGGCATCCTCTTGTAATTATGCATCATTGGCTAAATGAAAAAAATGCACAGACTAGAAAAAAATGCTACACGGGCTGAATCTGGATCTGGCAAGGGTGCTCACATTGGGCCAAGCCCATCCGAGCCTGGAGGCATGGCACGGTGAGAAGGCGTTGGGCCTGATGCGCACTTGTGGCCCAAGAATAGAGAAGGGGGGTTCTCTTGCTGGATCGGGTCGGCGCTGACCCAGGCGCGGTCAATGGGCGAAGTGAGACTTGGCGCTAGCATTGCTGACGAGAGGAAGCAGGGGCAGCGGGATGCAGGGCACGATGCAGAGGAGGCAGCAGGCGGCAGGGCGCTGGGAGATCAGCCGGATCCGAACAAGGAGGTAGGCCGGCGACAAGGCAAACAGCGGCGGCTTGCATCCTCGAGCATCAGTGAATCTCCACGGCTGCTCGTTCCTAACAAGGCAAAGCAGAGGGAGGTGAGAGGGAAAACGAGAAGGGAAACGAAAGGAGGAGGAGGAGGAGAGCACGACGGGGAGGTCCGGGCCTGATGGCGATGGCACGTGGCCGGCTTGCTGGTCGCCGGAGTGGCTAGGCGAGGAGGAGGCCTGGCGGCAGAGTTCCATGGGGCGGCCTTGGGTGGTCTGCAACAGGAGATGAGGGGAAGGCAGCGGCGACGAGAGGGCGGTGCTCCCGCGGGTTAACTGGAGAAGAGAGAGATGGCAGGTGAGAGCGGGATCCAGAGGGAACGGGAGAAGAAGACGGGAAGGAGAAGCGGCGAGCAGGGCGGAGCCATAACCGGAGTTGGAGATGAGGTGGAGCGGTGCTGGTCTCCGGCGAGGTTGCTGCAGAGCCAGAGGAGCTGAGTAGGCCGGTACCTCACGGACTGTGCGGGGATGAGGACTGCTGGAAGTGGTTGCCGGCGGCGAGGTTCGCTGGAGCTGCAGGTCATGAGGAGGAGGAGCGCTCGGGCGCTGTTGCTTCTTGGGGTGGAGCGTCGGGCATCTCTTGAGCAGGTTCTTGGGCGGAGGAGGCAGAGGCGAGCAAGGCCGTGGCCTCGATCCAACCTGGATCAAGCATCGGCTAGCTGCGGAAGAGCTCGAGGTCGGCTGCGGGTTGGATCGATGGTGAGAAGTGGCTTGCGCTGGTTGGTCCGAGATGGATCCCAAGGAACCAGGTGGAGTGGCGGCCCGGTGGGGTCGATGGGACAAGACCCCTAGGATCTAGTGTTGGACCTTATATTTATATAGAGGTGGGATTAGGGTAGGGGTCATCTTACCCCTACGATTATAATCGGACGGTCTCAGATAAATAGGTTAGGGAGCCCAATTAAGAAAACGGAGATGTTTTGGGGATGTTTGGGGATGATCCAGACTCAACGGTCATGAGTGCCCAGTCGGGTTCGGGGAAGTTTTCGGACGCGCGAGGGGGTCTGAGAACTGTGCAGAGAGGGGGTCTGACAAAATTCCATGGAGGCAAGGGCAGGTTAGGAGGGGTTGGTTGTGAGTGTGTAGAAGGCTCAGGGCTGCGGGAGAGAAGAGAGAGTGAGAGAGACACATCAGCAGTATTTGGAAACCGAAAATGTCCGACATTTGACCGACTATATTGCCGCTATAGTTATCTGTTGGGGCATCAAACAAACTCCGAATGCGACGAAACTTGAAGGCGGTCTACCTACACTATAACAAGACCGCTTGCCAACTTTCAACCCATTCCGAGAACATTTTCCGGCCGCTTATAAAATACTATTTCGGACATGCCGCGGGCGCATGCGAGTGCGGTTGGGCTTAGAACGGACAATGGAGAGAACGGGGAGACCCGGACGGATGCATGTTTTGAAAACATGATGATGCAATGCACATTGATGACATGGCAAGATGCAACACGCAAGCGAATGACAAGGCAATGATGGCGCATAACTGGAAGACACCTGCCGCAACGGTCTCGAGGCATCACACAATCATATGCCATGCCATGGCCACCTAGCTTCGAATATGCATTGTCTTGGATGTTTTCCATTTTATCCATATGATGTTTCCGATATTGCTCATGAGGAGACCCACGTAGTTTCCTCAAACATTTTAGGAGATTTTGATCCATCTAATCCATTGCATGATCCTAATACTTTTGTTCACAATATGCTCCTTGTGAATGATAATGCTATTGTTGTGCCATATACTTGCACGCTCAATTTGTGTCCCCATCGTGTTATACATAACAACTATTCTTTCATGATGGATGACATGTTATTGTACCATGCATCAAATTTCTTTGAGTGATGCTTATATTGTGCTAACTTTCACATGCACATACACATCATGATGGACGATGTGTACATTTACCACACACACACTTTCTTTGGTTTGTGTCTCTTTTTTGTAGGTACCCTTGAATACTTGTCAACCTCACAATCCCATGAGTTGATGAAATGAGCTCTAGAGAGCAACGATGACTTGGGATCCCATGGATTGTTTCCCACACCCTTTCCATTGCGCATGAACTTCGTGCATTTCTTCTACATGGCCCTCACATGGTTATGGGTTGTTGTCCATTATATATCCATTGCCCATATTGCCATGTTCACTTTGCATGATATGCTCATACCTATGCCTTTTCCATGCATTTGTGACCCATGCTGTGCATTACACATGATGATTGATTCTAGTACTTATATTTGTATTTGCATGCTTGTTGGAGATATTGCTTGTTATTGCCATGTTCCATATATGACCCATTCCTATGATGATAGATCTAGCTTTGTGTTTGTGCTTGCGATATGTCATGTGCATTGCTTATGCCTACTATTTGCTCACATGACATGATTGCCACGCTTTCCCCTAGTGTGGTGCATCTTCGCTCCACTAGTTTGCACAACATGTTTACTATGCTTGCTTTGTGTAATGCATCATCCATGATTCATTCTTTCTCATTTCATGTGGTTGATAGCTAAAATTGCCATGCTTTGCACATGATTTCTGTTGCTTCTTATCATATATCTCCATGTGTTGCCTCTCTCATTCTAGATGTTTTGCCATGTATTGAGTGCAACAATGATTTTCGCCTTGCTAATGAGATTGCCCCCATAGCATTCTCATATACATGTGGAGATTTTGAAATATTTCTTGTGAAGCAACCTTGTCTTACTTCTTTGCACCATATACCTAGTGCCATGAATATCGCCATTGTTGCGTCAAGTTATCCATGCACTTTTGCTACTAATGTTATGTGCAAGAGAAGAGAACCATCATGATGGATGGTGTGTTTATCTACCATGCACATACGATCTGTATTTTGTTGTGTGCATGTGTAGGATACTTGGACTTCATGTCGACTTCCACTTTGCGTGAGTTGACCATTCGAGCCCTTGAGAGTGAGCCTCATACATTCTACCCCGACTCGCTTCAACATCACACTTGCTTATGTTTTGGCATTGTGAAGCATGCACAATCATAGGATTTCAAGGTGATATCCTTCTCTTTTGAGAACCCCCAAAGCATGAGCATGAATATTGTGGATCATACTTCACATGTTGCTTGAAACATCACACTTTGCACACATGCTAGAGATCTTGCTTCGACTTATCATTGCCACATTTCCATGCCTCATTACATATATACCTTGTGTGTTGCATACAATTCATGGATTATTTGCTCCTACCATATGCTTGGTTGCAACAATGTCATTTTTTCACATATGTCATACCGGATTGATCGCTACATGCTTACCTTGCTTGCCTCACGCATGATGAATAATTCCTCTTTATATTGTGTTGAGTGCCATGCTATATTCACTATACCATGTGCACGTTATGCTTGGATTGTCTCGCACTTGACTCATGTGCTTAGACACTTCATTTTTTTGGTGTTGTGAATGATTCCTATGCCTACCATAGACCATTTGTTGAGCACTTCATGCATGTATTCTATGACCTTGAGGTAGATACTTGTTCAATTGTTACACATATTGGCATCTCCACCTCCCATTTGCAAGCTTGTTTCCATGATGCTTTCCATTATGCTCAACCCATATGCTTACATCACATACCACAATCCTTTGTCACACCATATGCTATGCTTGATGACAACACTTATTGGGTGAATCACCTCTTGAATGTTTGGTTATGCCCTAATGCTAACCACATTTGTTTTTCCAAGTGTTTGTTGTCCTTGCTCCTATTGAAGGAATCACAAGATGATGCAAAATTGGAGAGTGCCCTTGTCGAGCGTCCAGATGACGAATGCTTGGTGATCGTCCCTTTCTACACGGCAATGCCATCTCTTTCGCATGATGATTTCGTTTTTGATCTAAGGTCGGATCTTTCCCAAGGAGGGGTGTCGGTGTCAAAACCGGCGAATCTCGGGTAGGGGGTCCGGAACTGTGCGTCTAAGGCGGATGGTAACAGGAGGCGGGGGACACGATGTTTACCCAGGTTCGAGCTGTACCGCCCCGAGACCGATGTGCCAGGTGTCCTCTAGTTATTCGCTGTTGTTGTCGTGTCATTGCTTGCGTGTCATGCATTGCATATCATGTCATCATGCGCATTTCATTTGCATACGTGTTCGTCTCATGCATCCGAGCATTTTCCCCGTTGTCCATTTTGCATTCTGGCACGTCGTTCTCCTCCGGTGGTCATTTCTACCTTTCTTTCATGTGTGGGATTAAACATTTCTGGATTGGACCGAGACTTGCCAAGAGGCCTTGCTTTACTACCGGTAGACCGTCTGTCAAGTTTCGTACCATTTGGACTTCGTTTGATGCTCCAACGGTTAACCGAGGGACTGAAAAGGCCTCGTGTGTGTTGCAGCCCAACACCCCTCCAATTTGGCCCAAAACCCACCAAATCCCTCTCCATCATCTAGAGCGTTCGATCACGATCGCGTGGCCGAAAACCGCACCTCATTTGGACTCTCATAGCTCCCTCTACCTCTATAAATAGACCCCTTCATTTTCGTTTTCGGATCTTTCCCCGAAACCCTAGCCATCTCCCTCCTCGCGTCGTCGGACGCGTCCACGCGCCGCCCGGACATGTCCGCTCCGCCGGCCACCTCACCTCCACCAATCGGAGGACGCCACCTCAGCTCCGCCGCCGACTCCAGCGAATCCGCCGCCGCCATGTGTCGCCCGCGCCCGCTCGCATGCCAGGTGCCCCCGCTCGCCAGATCTCTCCGCCGCCTCTCTCTCGCCAGGGATCGCCGGAAGTCCTCGGCGTCCGCGCCCGCCACCGACCGCCGCCATGCCCGCGCGCCACCGCGCCTCACCATTGCCGGAACTGCTGCGCGCTGCCCGCATCGTCTCCGGCCAGCTCCGCCCCGCCGCCAAGGTTCCTCGTCGCCCGCATGGCGCCCCGCGCCGCCCGGAGGCCGCGGCCATCGCCGGACCTCCTCCTCGACTGCGTTCACTCGCCGGAGCCCGAGTTGCCCCTCGCCGGAGCTCACAGAGTTCGCCGGAGTAGACTCCGGCCCGATCCACTCGGAGTGGACCAGATCCACCACTCCCCGAACCAAACGTCCCGTCTCAGATCTGCACCACTCCGTTCCGGATCCCTCCGTCCCGCGTTGACTTTCGTGGAGGTATAAATTCCACTAAGTCCCCGAAATTCCCAGATTCATATGCCCATGTTCATCGCATCGTAACTTTGCATCCGTAACTCCGATTTGAGCATATAGCATATTAAAATGTTCGTATCAGAGAGCAAATCATTTCATCTCATTGCATCATTTTCATTTGAGTTCATCTTGATGCCCGAAATTCTGTTAGAAGAGAGCTAGTTGAGATGATTGTCAGATCTGCTGCTCCATTTAGATATTTGTCATTTTTGCCATGATTGATGTGTGCATGATATGCCCATGAGATCTACATATGTTTTGTTATATGTTTTGTCATCTATCCAGAGGTGCAACCCATGTATTTTTGTGATGTGTGTGGTGACTAGCACAAGCTTGCAAAGTGAGGCACTTGGTAATGCTGATTTCAGGGACTTAGCATTTCCACTAAGTCCTTGATCTGTTTATCTCAATATGCCATATGTTCATGTTGTTTCCTAGTGATCCGTGCCTCTTTTGAGGATGATCAGTAAGGATGATTTGTTAATCTTGTAGTTCTCTATCCATCCATGTCTTTATTTGCATTTATGGAGTAGCCTAGCTTGAGTCAATCGAGCTCTACTTTTGTCATTTCGTGAATCTGGGCAGATTATCTACTTGTTAGCAATTTTGCCGAGGATGTTGTAGCTGATCCGTGCATGCTATGCCATTGTTCTTGCCATGTCTAGCTTGTATTTTGTGTATTCTTGATGGGTGTATGCTTAGATTGTCATGACTTTCTCTGTAGTGAGTGCATCGAGCTCGTAAACATGCCTACTTGATATCTATTTCAGCATGCTCCAGTTTTCACTAAGTCTGAGAACTGATTATGTATTTGCCATGTTCACATGCTTGCAATTGTATTTTCTGATCCTTTTGGCTCAAGGTCACTAAGGGACTTTTGTTAAGCTCTTTGAGTAGCTCCATGCCATGCTTTACTTTGCCATGTTCAGGTCCTTTAGCATATAGTTTTCATGCTCCGAAGAGTGCTATCTGATCTGAAATTCCAGACATGTGTTAATTTCACGAAGTCTGCAATCTGTTTACCGTATGCATTTTTGCCATGCTTGTTTGAACCTGTTAAAGGATGAATTGGCTGTAGATCAGTGCTAGTCTTTTGTTAAGCATCATGAATGGATCCCTGCCATGTATTTTGTTGTCATGTTTGGGTGCTGTAGCATGTTTGTCTTGTTGCATTTAGATGGCTACTTGCTGTAAATTGCAGACCGGTGTCATATTTGAATTGCTTGCCATTTCCAAACCGTAAGTCGGTTTCCGGTGATCTTTATATCGTTTTGAAGCGATTTCACCTCATCTTTCCAGTGGCACACTTGGTTTTCCAAGTTGAGGAAAGGTTCATTCGTTCATTGTCCAATCATGCATATGCATCGCATACCGCATCCCGCATATCATACCATGTTCATGTGTTGGTTGTTTACTATGTTGTGTGCTTCTTTTCCGGTGTTTGCTTCTTCGGGTTGTTTCCGATAACGTCGCGTTTGTGAGGACCCGTTTGACTACATCCATTTGTCTTCTTCATGGACTCGTTCTTCTTCCTTGCGGGATTTCAGGCAAGATGATCATACCCTCGAAATCACTTCTATCTTTGCTTGCTTAGTTGCTCGCTCTTTTGCTATGCCTATGCTGCGATACCTACCACTTGCTTATCATGCCTCCCATATTGTTGAGCCAATCCTCTAACCCACCTTGTCCTAGGAAACCGTTGATTGGCTATGTTACCGCTTTGCTCAGCCCCTCTTATAGCGTTGTTAGTTGCAGGTGAAGATTGAAGTTTGTTCCTTGTTGGAACATGGAGATGTTGTTCCTTGTTGGAACATGTTTACTTGTTGGGATATCACATTATATCTTATTTAATTAATGCATCTATACACTTGGTAAAGGGTGGAAGGCTCGGCCTTATGCCTAGTGTTTTGTTCCACTCTTGCCGCCCTAGTTTCTGTCATATCGGTGTTATGTTCCCGGATTTTGCGTTCCTTACGCGGTTGGGTTATAATGGGAACCCCTTGACTGTTCGCTTTGAATAAAACTCCTCCAGCAAGGCCCAACCTTGGTTTTACCATTTGCCACCTAGCCTTTTTCCCTTGGGAGTCGCGCATCCCGAGGGTCATCTTATTTTAACCCCCCGGGCCAGTGCTTGTCTAAGTGTTGGTCCGAACTAGAGTCCTTTGCAGCGCCACCTCGGGGAAACTTGAGGGCTGGTTTTAGTTGTACGGAGCGCTCATCCGGTGTTGCCCTGAGAACGAGATATGTGCAGCTCCTATCAGGATGTCGGCGCATCGGGCGGTCTTGCTGGACTTGTTTTACCATTGTCGAGGATGTCTTGTAGAACTGGGATACCGAGTCTGATCGGAATGTCTCGGGACGAGGTCTATTCCTTCGTTGACCGTGAGAGCTTGTCATGGGCTAAGTTGGGACACCCCTGCAGGGATTTGAACTTTCGAAAGCCGTGCCCGCGGTTATGGGCAGATGGGAATTTGTTAACGTCCGGTTGTAGAAAACCTGAAGATGATCTTAATTAAAATGTATCAACCGCATGTGTAACCGTGATGGTCTCTTTCCGGCGGAGTCCGGGAAGTGAACACGGTGTTGGAGTTATGCTTGACGTAGGTTGTTTTAGGATCACTTCTTGATCATACTTTTATCGACCGTGCTTTGCCTTCTCTTCTCGCTCTCATTTGCGTATGTTAGCCACCATATATGCTAGTCGCTTGCTGCAGCTCCACCTCATACCTTTACCTTACCCATAAGCTTAAATAGTCTTGATCACGAGGGTGCGAGATTGCTGAGTCCCCGTGGCTCACAGATACTTCCAAACCAGTTTGCAGGTGCCGATGAGTCCGCGCAGACGACGCAACCCAGCTCAGGAGGAGCTCGTTGAAGATCTTGTCCTTTGTCTTGCTTCATTCTAGTTGATCGGTAGTGGAGCCTAGTTGGGGTCGATCGGGGACCTTTGTCGCATTTGGGGTTCTTCTTTTATTTTGGCTCCGTAGTCGAGCCCTGTTTGTATTTGGTTGATGTAATGCTTTATTCATGTATTTGTGTGAAGTGGCGATTGTAAGCCAACTATGTATCTCTTTCCCTTATGTATTACATGGGTTGTGTGAAGATTACCTCACTTGCGACATTGCTTTCAATGCGGTTCTGCCTCTAAGTCATGCTTCGACACGTGGGAGATATAGCTGCATCGAGGGCATTACACGGGCCCTCTCGATGGAGTTAATACCCTACTTCCTGCTTGATTGATCTTGATGATATGAGTATTACAAGAGTTGATATACCACGAGATCGTAGAGGCTAAACCCTAGAAGCTAGCCTCTGGTATGATTGTATGTTGTCCTATGGACTAAACCCTCCAGTTTATATAGACACCAGAGGGGGCTAGGGTTACACAGAGTCGGTTACAAGGAAGAAGATCTACATATCCGTATTGCCAAGCTTGCCTTCCATGCCAAGGAGAATCCCATCCGGACACGGGACGAAGTCTTCAATCTTGTATCTTCATAGTCCACCAGTCCGGCCAAAGGATATAGTCCGATTGTCCGGAGACCCCCTAATCCAGGACTCCCTAAGTAGCCCCTGAACCAGGCTTCAATGACGATGAATCCGGCGCGTAGATTTGTCTTCCGCATTTCAAGGTGGGTTCTTCCTTTGAATACTCCATAGAAGATATTGAACACAAGGATAGTGTCCGGCTCTGCAAAACAAGTTCCACATACCACCGTAGAGAGAATAATATTTCCACAAATCTAATCTGCTGACGCGTTTAGCAACATGACATCATGCCATGGCCCGGTCATTATTCAAACCGTTTTTCTCAATCAGCATTACACATATCGTGAGGCAGGTTTCTTGACACGTCTTGTCGAAGCAGAGATCGTGTCCCCTTATCACGGGATTCTCAATAATACGGGTATGGGTAACCCAACCGTGCCATCAATTACGGCGTTCGGGAAATAAGCGATTTTACCAGGTAAGTGGGGAGGCGCATCGCCTCTTCCGCCCTTATAAAGGGACAAAGATTCACCCTTTTTACCCACGCCTTCTTCCTCCTTGCTTATCCATTCTCGCACACTCGAGCTCCTGCACCCAAGTTCGCGTATTTCTTCTCAAACCACTCCAAGCATGTCCGGAGCGGGAGGCAAGTGGATGGTCTCCTCCGTTACGGAGGAGAACATCACAAAGCTACGGGAAGCCGAATATCTGGCTGCGGACATCGCGCACCGGCTGCCAGATGCGGGGCAGATCATCCCAACGCCCGAACCCCATGAGAGGGTAGTTTTCCTTACCCACTTTGTCCGCGAACTGGGATTCCCCCTTCACCCGTTTGTCCATGGGCTCATGTTCTACTATGGGCTGGATTTTCATGATCTGGCCCCCAATTTCATCCTCAACATCTCGGCGTTTATCATTGTGTGCGAGGCCTTCGTCCGCATCAGGCCCCACTTCGGCCTGTGGCTGAAGACCTTCTATGTTAAACCGAAGGTGGTGGTCTGCCAGCAAGCAGAGTGCAGAGGCGCCATGGTGGGAAAAATGCCTAACGTCACCTGGCTCGAAGGATCCTATGTGGAGACCATAAAGGGGTGGCAATCGGGGTGGTTCTACATCATCGAGCCGTGCGACACCGACTGGGTGGCGGCCCCCGAATTTCGAACCGGAATCCCCACGCGGCTCATTTCCTGGAAAGAGAAGGGCCTGTCCTGGGGTTCCCTGGTAGAACTGACCAGACTCCAGACCTGCATTAAGAACGTGATGAGCAAGAAAATCAAGCTCATCAACGTGGTCTAGGTCATGCTCTTCCGCCGGATCCTCCCGTGTCAACGACGGGTATTCAATTTGTGGTAGTTCGACCCGGCCAAGCACCAGACGCTGCGAGAGCTCTTCGACATGACGCACAAGGATGTATGGAAGGTGCTATTCAAGGGCGCCGAGGTACCTCCTCCCCTTATCGAGGACCGCGGACTCAGCGCAAAGCGCCATGCCAATCCGGTAAGTTTTTATATCTCACATGATATTTTTTTGCCGTAGTTTAATCATGTGCCGGATCTAAGCTTCCATGCCATTAACAGGACTGGGTAGAGACAGCGGAGCAGATCGATTGCCCAGCCCCCCTGCCTGAAGATCCTGTAGATGCTCTCCTAATGGAGATGCTGGTTCCGGCGCCTTAGGAGGTGCCGGTGAAGAAGGCCAAGAAGAAGGCCATGGGGACCCGAAAGGGTCTCCGGCGCAAGGTTATATCGGACTCATCGTCTGATAACTCCGAAGCACACTCCTCCCATGAAAATGAGTAGGAGGAAGAGGAAAGTTCTCCCCCCAGCCGGGGGAGACAAGAAAAGGAAGGCCGCCCCAACCGGGGAGGCTGAAGGGTCCAAGAAGGGAAGAACCCTCCTTCCGGACTGCTCCACGACGGCCGCCTACAGCAACGACGAGTGGTTACCCAGGGACAAGCCCCTGGCAAAGTCGTAAGTATCCGGATACCATAGTAATTCATGGTATGTTTTATTGCACTGCTTCTCCTTACGCCGAATATGATTATGTAGTCCGTCCCGAGCCCGTCTTCGTCAGACGGTTCTTTGGACTCGTCGGACATGAATAGTGATTCACTTCCGACCGCCTCCACCCCTTTCCCTACAGACAACGTCGAGGTGTTGTCTCAAAAGGCACCGAGCCGAGGGGAGGTAGTCCTGGGGGCGCCTCGAGGCGACCTTCCAGACCCTGGGCGCAAAGGGAGCAAGACTACCACGGGCTACAAGTTCGGCCCCCAGCCGAACACTGCGCCGGAACCTTTGGTGGTTCTGGACTCCAGCAGGCGATCCCCTGTTAAGAGGGGCAAGGCGCCCGTGCCGGTGGCCTCTATCCATCCAGAGGCACCAGACAACTTCCTGGAAGCGCTTCGCGGGCGCTTCCATCGACGAAGAGCACCGCACTATTATGAGTGCGGTGATCGAGAAAGTTCAGTCTACCAAAAATGGACTAACCAAAGCTTGTGCCAGCCTCCTAATAGGTTTTCAAGTAAGCAATCAAAATATAGGAAAATATTACCGCATAGGCAGTAGGCCCTGATGCTCTGTTTGGTGTTCGCGAAAAAAGGCCAAATAGAGGATCAAATAATGACTCAGGAGTCTAATCAGAATATGTCTATGTGCATATGCACGCTTCACTGCTGGCCGCTGCCGCACGTACTATGGAGGTCGCTGCACTGAAGCAGGACCTTGAGCGGTCCGAGGACGAGCTCGGCCTTACCAAGAGGCAGCTCAAGGAGAGCGAAGGTAAGAAATACCTTGTCTATATATTAAAAATAAATTTGGTTGTAAAGTAATAGGATCATCATGAATTTGCCAGGGGCCACGACCAAGGTGGCAACCCTGAAGAAGGCGCTGTTCGAGGCCGAAGACAAAGCGGCCAAGGAGCGCATTGAGCAGGAAAAGCAAGAAGCCAGAGTAGGCAAGGTGCAGCAAGAGCTCGAGGCTCTCGCCAAAAAACACGAGTCCTTGGAGCTTGACTCTAAGACGCGAGAGTCCGAGCTTGCGAAGGCACTCGAAAGCGCATGGAGCGCCAAGGCTGAAGCCCACAAGGCCCTCCAGGGAGATTGATGCGGTGAAGAAGATAGCAGCGGGTAAGGCATTCATTATGCAAAGCAAGCATGTGAAGGAAACTTTCCTTTTACTTACCCGAGTTCGGAGCTCTCCAGGATCGTTCGCAGATCTTCCCCGCAGTGTACTGGATGCCGCGGAGTTTTACTAAGCTAAGGAGGGGAGCTCGACGAAAAAGTTGTTCTGGTCTCAGTATACTGGGACCGAACACCCAATGCCCTTGAGCGACCAGCTGAAGCAACTGGTCAAGCTTCACAAGGCGGCCGAACAGGCCATGAAGGGTCTTATAGTGCGGATGTGGCCTGGCGATCCCCTGCCTAGCAGCTACTTCGGTCTGGTGAGTCGGCTTGTGGATGCCTGCCCACGGCTTGAAGTCATAAAGCGGTCCATCTACATGGAGGGTGCGCGCAGGGCTTTTGCCCAGGCGAAGGTGCACTGGGCGAAGCTGGACGCCGTGAAGCTGGTAAAGGAGGGGCCGCCGGAGGGCAAGGAGCATCGCTGCCCCGAAATGTATTATAACAGTGTCCTGAAGGGTTCCCGCCTTGTGGCGGAGGAATGTGCTAGAGACGTAATTTTTGAACGAACATGCTCATGTGATCCTGTAATGTGAAACGAGTTCGTTTGCGCTATGCAACGCTTTTTGAATTTAAAATATTACCTTCTGTGCGGCCGTTTATAAAATCTGAGAGTTGGCCAGTCGTCGGCTTCTGCCCACATGTAACTAGTACTAGGGTGTTTGGGATAAACCTGAGCACTCTTTATCCCAATTTTGGGTCCTTCGAGGTAGGTGTTTAGCACAACGAACCAGGCAATCGGACTATAAGGCTTTATCACTCTCACTTAGCCATCGAAGTCTACAATTTTAAATTTTGGCGAAGCCCCTAGTATTCGAAAGGCCGAATTTGGGGCGCTATATATGCCTAAGTCGGGCAAGGCCGACTCCTCGCCTGAAGCGAAAAAAGTCTTTAAGGACTTGAGACCTCTCGAACAGTGACCAACTCTCGCCTCATCATTATAGTCAGTTTTCGGCTTTCTCTACTGAGGTGCTCGTCCGGAAGAATCGAGACAGAATCGCAGTAGTTCTCCCAGCGCTACCTTAGCCGATATAGCGGAACGTAAGGTACCAAAACATGGGAGCCGGGCAAACCCAACTATTGAACCAAGACATGATTCGGAGATGATGCATATAATGCTATAAGGGCTTCCAGAGAGTAAGGTCCTGAAAGAGAAAAAATGATAAAGGTATGCAGCCCCTAGGGCGGTTAAGCCGCATTGCGGGACGTGCCCTGATCGTGCCCCCGCCTATGCCCATGGTATTTTCAGTGCGTAATTATGTACACGCGGCACAGAATTCGTCGCTTGACTGGCACTGGGACGGGGGCCGAATTGCTTGGCGAGCTCTGAACGTGCCAGGCAATCCTGCTGCAGGTTACTCCAGACTCGCTTGACAGTGTACGGAGGTTGTATCGCCGAACTGGCGGGTTGCCTTAAAAGGCTTGTGCTTCTGCTGCGAGGGCCGCAGTGTGCTCTTCCATGCAGAGTGAGCGTTCTGTGTTTCCATTGACTGTTATGACCCCCCTAGGTCCTGGCATCTTGAGCTTGAGGTATGCGTAATGCGGTACCGCATTGAATTTTGCAAATGCGGTTCGCCCGAGCAGTGCGTGATAGCCACTGCGGAACGGGACGATATCAAAGATTAACTCCTCGCTTCGGAAGTTGTCCGGAGATTCGAAGACACCTGGGATGACGCCCTTAAAGGTGGTTTTGGTGGGTTTGATCCTCGAGGGATCTATACCCATTTTGTGCAATGTATCCTGATAGAGCAGTTTCAGGCTGCTGCCGCCGTCCATAAGGACTTGAGTGAGGTGAAATCCGTCGATGATGGGGTCTAGGACCAATGCGGTAGATCCACCATGACGGATACTAGTGGGCTGGTCCCTGCGATCGAAGGTGATGGGACAAGAGGACCATGGGTTGAACTTTGGAGCGACGGGCTCCATCGCATAGATGTCCCCTAGTGCACGCTTCCGTTCCCTCTTGGGAATTTGGGTTGCGTATATCATGTTCACCGTCTTCACTTGTGGGGGGAACCTCTTCTGTCCTCCCATGTTCGGCGGCCGGTGCTCCTCCTCGTCATCACTATGCAGCCCCTTGTCCTTGTTTTCGGCATTCAACTTGCCGGCCTGCTTGAACACCCAACATTCTCTATTGGTGTGATTGGCTAGCTTATCGGGGGTGCCATGGATTTGACACGAGCGATCGAGTATGCGATCCAAACTGGACGGGCCCGAAGTACTTCTTTTGAATGGCTTCTTCTGCTGACCGGATCAAGAGCCTCTGAATCCGGCATTGACTGCCGTATCATCGGTGTTATCGCCGTTGTTGCGACGCTTGTGTCTGTTACGACGTGGTCTGCCGTTGGCATCTTTGGTATCCGAAGTGCCCGGATTCCTTGATGTGTTGTTGCTGCGAGCCAGTCAGTGATCCTCGCCCGCGCAAAACCAGGCCATGAGTGTCGTGAGGGCTGCCATAGACTTCTGCTTCTCCTGGCCGAGGTGCCGGGCGAGCCACTCATCACGGATGTTATGCTTGAATGCCGCTAAGGCCTCTACATCCGGATAGTCGACAATTTGGTTTTTCTTAGTTAGGAACCGTGTCTAGAATTTCCTGGCCAATTCCCTTGGCTGGTGAGTTATATGGCTCAAGTCATCAGCATCCGGTGGTCGCACATAAGTGCCCTGGAATTTGTCAAGGAATGCGTCTTCCAAATCCTCCCAACTGCCGATGGAGTCTACTGGCAAGCTATTCAGCCAATGTCGAGCTGGTCCTTTGAGTATTAGTGGGACGTACTTGATGGCATGCAGATCATCACCGCGAGCCATGTGGATGTGGAGGAGGAAATCCTCAATCCATACAGCGGGATCTGTTGTACCATCATACGATTCGATATTTACGGGTTTAAAACCCTTCGGGAATTCGTGATCCATTACTTGATCAGTGAAGCATAGGGGGTGTGCGGCGCCTCTGTGCCGGGCTATATCAAGACGCAGTTCATATGAGTCTCGTCTACTGTATTCGGCCCGGCCAGATTTACTTTTAGCGTATCCGGCATGACGGTCATCGTCCCGCGTTGGCGCGCACCCCCGTGACCCGTATATCGACCTTGCATGTTTTTCCCTGCTTTCCAATACGTCTCGCAGGTCCCGTATGTTGCCCCGGGCCTTGGTATTTTTGTTTGAGTGGCGGCGGGGTGCAGGCTGCACTTCAGGCTGAAACGCTTCTCTGGCTCGGCCACGAGGTGGCCGGTCAGCCGCATCGTACACTGGTGATGTAGGTTTCAATTCTTCCTCCTCGAGGTGAGGTAGCAACCTGCCCTTTAGGTAACTCTTGGAGGGGCGCTCGAGTTTGTATTCCTCGGCCGCAAGGACTTCGGTCCATCTATCTGCTAGCAAATCTTGATCAGCTTGAAGCTGCTGTTGCTTTTTCTTCTAGCTATTTGCTGTGGCCATAAGCCGGCACTTGAAGCGCTCCTGCTCGACGGGATCCTCAGGCACGATAAATTCTTCGTCGCCGAGGCTCACCTCGTCTTCGGGGAGAGGCATGTAATTATCCTCCTCCGATTCTCCATCTACTGCCCGCTCTGGAGGGCTAGCTTGTTCACCCTCCCACTCTAAATCGTGCGAGAGGGGATTGTTGTCGTCTTCGGCACTATCTGGAGTGTTATTGTCTCTTGTGCCGGTATCACTACTTTTGCTATGGTGGGACATAGAGCAGCGCCGCTAACGTCGGCGCTTGGGTTGCTTCTTGGAGGGGTCATCCTCCGCTGTCTCGTCACCATTGCCTTCTTTGGGGGTGTCCACCATGTATATATCATATGATGAGGTGGCGGTCCAGTGCCCTGTGGGCGGTGGTTCTTGTTCGTCTCCTGCATCGTCGTCCATACCGTCAATGTCTTCGGAGTCGAAGTCGAGTATGTCGGTTAAATCGTCGACAGTGGCTACTAAGTGGGTGGTGGGTGGGGAGCGAATTTCTTTGTCGTCTGCATCCCATTCAAGCCGGACATAGTTCGGCCAATGTTCTCCTGACAAGGAGAGAGACCTTAATGAATTTAGCACGTCGCCAAAAGGTGAGTGCTGAAAGATATCCGCGGAGGTGAACTCCATGATCAGCGTCCAATCAGATTCGATAGGCATGGACGTAGGCGGCTCGGAGTCCGTGGACGGAGGCGAATCCAGTGGTTGGGCAACACGGCTCTTGTAAGGGGTGAAGTCAGTATCCGGCTCTATCGCCACTGAGGGTGCGGCGTCCATGGCAGGGTCTATCCACCCATCCTCGGATGGCACAATTTTCTCCGGATTGAAGACCGGAGTAGTTGCAGGTGTGATCTCCCGAACATTGTCCGCCGGCAAAGCTAAATCATGCTCGTCATGATCGTGCGGCGCACCTAGTATAGGATCGAATCCGTTGAAGATCAAGTATCCGCGGATGTCGGCAGTGTAGTTCGAGTTTCCGAACCTGACCTGATGGCCAGGGGCGTACCTCTCGATCTGCTCCAGATGGCCAAGCGAGTTGGCCCGCAGTGCAAAGCCGCCGAATATGAAGATCTGTCCGGGGAGGAAAACCTCACCCTGGACCGCATCATTACCGATGGTCGAAGGAGCCATCAAGCCTTACGGTCACAGCACAGTGGAACTCTCAATGAAAGCACCAATGTCGGTGTCAAAACCGGCGGATCTCGGGTAGGGGGTCCCGAACTGTGCGTCCAAGGCGGATGGTAACATGAGGCGGGGGACACGATGTTTACCCAGGTTTAGGCCCTCTCGATGGAGGTAATACCCTACTTCCTGCTTGATTGATCTTGATGATATGAGTATTACAAGAGTTGATCTACCACGAGATCGTAGAGACTAAACCCTAGAAGCTAGCCTATGGTATGATTGTATTTTGTCCTATGGACTAAACCCTCCGGTTTATATAGACACCGGAGGGGACTAGGGTTACACAAAGTCGGTTACAAGGAAGAAGATCTACATATCCGTATTGACAACCTTGCCTTCCATACCAAGGAGAGTCCCATCCGAACATGGGACGACGTATTCAATCTTGTATCTTCATAGTCCAACAGTCCGGCCAAAGGATATAGTCCGGCTATCCGGAGACCCCCTAATCCAGGACTCCCTCAAGGGGGGATATGATGTGGAGCATCTTACGGACATCACCATGTTAGGAGCTTGTTTGGCAAGTGGCACGTGTGACATCTACTTCACATGCATAAAGGTGAATCATCTCCTTTGCATGTACTCACTTGACCCTTCGAGGATTGTATACTACGTGACACCCCTACACCATACATAAGTATTGTCAGAGCTTCACGGCCGACGAGGAGGAGTGCAAGCGCCAAGGATCCCCTACACCATCCGCGAGGGAAGCGTGGAAGCATAGACAGAAGAAATAGATCTGCTACAAGCTATAACCACTGGACGTCGGGACGCCACCGAATGTCCGGACACCACCAGACATCTGGTACCTGATGCGTAAGACCTAGCCAGAAGAACCGTAGATGAAGACGCTACAGGGGCCGGACGATCAATGACCTCTGGACGTCCGACAAGTCCCAGCCTTCGGACGTTCGATGCCCACCGGAAATCCGGTGCCACCTGTCCAGACCCAAAACGTTGGAGGTCTGACGCCCTCCGTATGTCCAGACCCCCATGACCACCAGACGACCTACGTCCCTGGGACGTCCGACACCTGCCAGTGTGTAGCCGGGCCTTTGGCCTTATATCCCTCTCCCACTTACCCCTTCGTGGCCTGGACTATAAATAGACCTTCCCAACCTCATTTCTAGGGTCAGCAAAGTGATAGCGCATTTGTATATGAGCTTTGCTCCTCTACCACTCCTCCTCTTGAGAGATAGAGACCACTCCCATGGAGTTGAAGACCTCCATGTGAGAATATCCCTAGTGGATTCAAGACCCCATCTAGGGAATATCCTTCATGGATTCAAGGCCTCCTTAATGGAGATGAACCTGTTACCTCTTGTATCTCCTGATTGTTCTCTGACTATAGCGCCAGAAAAGCTCCTATCTGCTAGGACTATGTTGGTATTTCCCCAAAGAGGAAGGGATGATGCAGCACAACGACGGTAGGTATTTCCCTCAATGAAGAAACCAAGGTTATCGAAGCAGTAGGAGAACCAAGCAACACAACGTAAACATCACCTGCACACAAATAACAACACCTCACAACCCGACGTGTTAAAGGGGTTGTTAATCCCTTTCGGGTAACGATGCCAGAAATTTGTATTAGATTGACATAATAGATCAAAAATAAAATAAAGTGCAGCTGAAACTGCGTTATATCGACTAGAGGGGGGTGAATAGGCGATTTTTGTGAAAGTCTTCACAACATAGAAGTTTTGAAGACAAACGATGAAATTAAACCTATTACCATGCAGCGGAAGGTAGACTACACTAGGCAAACCATAGTCAAGTATTCAATGAAGTGAAAGCACAAAGACTAATAGTAGCTAGGTAGTAAGGATCAGGTAGGAAGATATTGTGAAGCCAAACAGAACACGTAGTCACTCAGTGAAGACAAATGATAGTGCACACATACAATGACTTCACAAGGAGTAACAGTAAGTAAAGGGAAGTGAAGATGAAACCAGTGACTCGTTGAAGACAATGATTTGTTGGACCAGTTCCAGTTGCTGTGACAACTGTATGTCTGGTTGGAGCGGCTAGGTATTTAAACCTTAGGACACACAGTCCCGGACACCCAGTCCTGAACACGCAGCTCAGGACACCCAGTCCTCACCGTATTCTCCTTGAGCTAAGGTCACATAGACCTCGCCCAATCACTCTGGTAACTCTTCAAGGTAGACTCCCAAACCTTCACAGACTTCGTTCACCGGCAATCCACAATGTCTCTTGGATGCTCAGAACGCGACGCCTAACCGGCTGGAGGATGCACAGTCCTCAAGTGTAATAAGTCTTCAGATCACACAGACAAGAAGACTTAAGTGATGCCCAATTCTCTCTGGCTCTGGTGGTTAGGGCTTTATCCTCTCGAGGAATTCTCTCTCAAAGGCTTGAGGTGGGTTGCTCTCAAACGACAAAAGCCGTACTTTCAATCTGAGCAGCCAACCATTTATGGTTGTAGGGGGTGGGCTATTTATAGCCACTTGGCAACCCAACCTAATTTGTCCGAAATGACCCTGGGTCACTAAAGAACTGACACGTGTCCCAACGGTCAGATTTCAAACTCACACGACAACTGTACTTGGGCTACAAGCAAAGCTGACTTGTCCGACTCTGGACAAGATTCGCTCTCATAGTCTTCACTCGAAGACATAGGTTTTGGTTTAGGCATCACTTAAGTCATTCTGACTGGTTCTCTTGGACCCCACTTAACAGCACGGTGGTTCCTATGACTCAACACAAAAGAAAAAAACTACGAAAGATCTAAGTCTTCGAGCTCCATAGGCTTCATATCGTGTCTTCTCTTGTCATAGTCTTCAATGTGAATATCTTCATATACTACCTTTGACTTCAATGTCTTCATACATTTTTAGGGGTCATCTCTGGTTGTAAAACCGAATTAATGAGGGACTTCTACCTGTGTTATCCTGCAATTCTCACAAACACATTAGTCCCTCAACTAGGTTTGTCGTCAATACTCCAAAACCAACTAGGGGTGGCACTAGATGCACTTACAGTAGCAAAGTATTTTTGGTTTAATAGATCTGAATAAAAATGCAAAGGAAAATTAGATTGCAAGCAAATATATGAGGAAGAAGACACGAGGGCCGTAGGTTTCACTAGTGGCTTCTCTCGAGAAAGATAGTAGACAGTGGGTAAACAAATTACTGTTGGGCAATTGATAGAACCTTAAATAATTATGATGATATCTAGGCAATGATCATTACATAGGCATCACATCCAGGATTAGTAGACAGACTCTTGCCTTCATCTACTACTATTAATCCACACATCAACCGCTATCCAGCATGCATCTAGTGTATTAAGTTCATGGAAAAACGGAGTAATGCAATAAGAACGATGACTTGATGTAGACAAGATCCCTTTATCTATTGCTTAGATATAGATCCCATCTTTTTATCCTTAGTAGCAACGATACATACATGTCGGTTCCCTTTCTGTCACTGGGATCAAGCAGTGTAAGATCGAACCCACTACCGGACACCCCTTCCCATTGCGAGATAAATAGATCAAGTTGGCCAAACAAAACCCAAACATCAGAGAAGAAATACAAGGCTGTAAGAGATCATGCATATAAGAGATCAAAGAAACTCAAATAACTTTCATGGATATAAAAAGATATGATTGATCCAAAACTCAAAGTTCATCAGATCCCAACAAACACACCGCAAAAAGGGTTACATCATATGGATCTCCAAGAGACCATTGTGTTGAGAATCAAGAGAGAGATGAAGCCATCTAGCTACTAACTATGGACCCGAAGTTCTACAAAGAACTACTCACGCATCATTGGAGAGGCACAATGGAGGTGGTGTACCCCATCCGAGATGGTTTCTAGATTGGATCTGGTGGTTCTGGACTCTACGGCGGCTGGATGAATATTTCGTCGACTGCCCTAGGGTTTTGGGAATATTTGGGTATTTATAGAGTAAAGAGGCAGTCTGGGGGCACCCAAGGTGGGTACAACCCACCAGGGCATGCCTGGGCCTCCTAGCGTGCCCTGGTGGGTTGTCCCCTCCTCGAGCCTCCCCCAGGTGCTACCAGGGCCCAACATGTTCCTTCTGGTCCATAAAAAATTTCTGTAAAGTTTTGTGGCATTTGGCATTTGCACAACCCCAATGATAAGCCGAGTAATTGGTTCATACTTTTTAACGCGCTTATGCTTTTTCAACTCTTACGTAATACATGAGCGCAAGCCATGGATATAGCACTACGGGTGGAATATAGTATGATGATTGGGTAAATATAGAGAAGACAAAAAAGTAAGAAAGTCTCACATCGGTGCGGCTAACCAACAGGCTATGGAGATGCCCATCAATCGATATCAACGTGAGGGGTAGGGATTGCCATGCAACGAATGCACTAAGAGCTATAAGTGTATGAAAGCACAATATGAAAACTAAGTGGGTGTGCATCTAATCCTATAATGAAACATTCCCACTAGTATATGAAAGTGACAACATAGGAGACTCTCCATATGAAAAACATGGTGCTACTTTGAAGCACAAGTGTGGTAAAGGATACTAGCAATGCCCCTTCTCTCTTTGTTTATTTTCTTTTTTCTTTTTTTCTTTTTTTCTTCTTTTTCTTCTTTTTCTCTTTTTCCTTTTCCTTTTCTTTTTTTTTTTTCTTTCTTTTCCTTTTTTTCTTTCTCTCATTGTCCGGAGTCTCATCCCGACTTGTGGGGGAATCATAGTCTCCATCATCCTTTCCTCACCAGGGCACTGCTCCAAAAATGAATAATGATGATCATCACACTTCTATTTACTTATAACTCAAAAGAAATAAAAATTACAAGTCGACACCTATGACAAAATATGACTCTATATAAATGCCTCTGGCATGTACCAGGATGTGCAATGATCTAGCGTAACATGTATGAAAAATGATGAACGGCGGCTGAACCTCAAACACTATGTCAGCTATATGATCATGCAAAGCAATATGATAGTGAATGCTCAAGTCATCAAACGAAAGCGGTGGAAGTTGCATGGCAATATATCTTGGAATGGCCATGGAAAAGCCATAATAGGTAGGTATGGTGGATGTTTTGAAGAAGATATAATGAGGCTTATGTGTGATAGAGCGTATCATATCACGGGGTTTGGATGCACCTGCGTAGTTTGCACCACGTCTCAATGTGAGAAAGGGAAATGCACGGCACCGTAGAGGCTAGCAAATTGTGAAAAGGTAAGAGTGCGTATAATCCATGGACTCACATTAGTCATAAAGAACTCATATACTTATTGCAAAAAGTTTATTAGCCCTCAAAGCAAAGTACTACTACGCATGCCCCTAGGGGGATAGATTGGTAGGTAAAGACCATCACTCGTCCCCGAGCGCCACTCATAAGGAAGACAATAAAAAAAATCATGCTCCAACATCATAGCATAACGAGAGACTGTACGTGCATGCTTCGGGAATCACAAACCTTAACACCAATATTCCTACTAGAGCATAATTACTATTCAACATAACTCACATATCATATCATCATATCTCAAAACTATTACTAAGAATCAAGTTTATTTTGTCCAATGATCTTCATGACATTTTTATGTGTTGCTTTGGGACTAATTTTCATGTGTTGCTTTTCATAAGCTCAAACAAATATAAGTGAAGATCATGAGTATAATATTTCTTTCTCTCAAAATAATTTAAGTGAAGCAAGAGAGAATTTCTTCAAAATTTTATTAACTCTGAAATAAATCTAAGTGAAGCAAGAGAGAATTTCTTCAAAAATACTAAGCACACCGTGCTCAAAAAGATATAAGTGAAGCACAATAGCAAGTCCTATCTCATAAAAGATTTAAGTGAAGCATAGAGAGCAATTCTAAAAAGTCAGGACATAATTTTGGCTCTCTCAAATAGGTGTGTCCAGCAAGGATTGATGACTTAAAACACAAAAGAAAACAAGCAAAGGCACATATCATACAAGACACTCCAAGAAAAACACATATCATGTGACGAATAAAAATATAGCCTCGAGTAAAATGCCGATAGTTGTTGGAAGAAAGCGGGGATGCCACTCGGGGGCATCCCCGAGCTTAGTGGTTGCTCATTTTTGGATAATAGCTTGGGATGCCGGGGCATCCCCAAGCTTAGGATCTTCCATCCTTCCTTCATCAATCGCAAGATAAACCAAACTTGAAAACTTCAATCACACAAAACTCAACAAAACCTTCGTGAGATCTGTTAGTATAAGGATAATAAACCACTACTATAAGCCGTATGCATCATTCTGATGCAGAGGCCGTGGAGTCCCCCCTTTTCGAAAAAAGTGTTGTATCAAACCAATTCATATTTTGTTTTTGTATTATATCTACTGTATTCCAACTTTTCTATGGCAAAAAATTGTCAAAGAAAACCATAGAGCCATCAAAATAAGCACACAACACAAAGAAAAACAGAATCTATCAAAAGAGAACAGTTTGTAACAATCTGACTATTTCGAATACTTATGTAACTCCAAAAATTGTGAAAAATTATGAAGGCCTGGGAAATTTGTATATTGATCTACTTCAAGTAGAATGGGTATTTTATCGCTCTCTGGTAAAAAATGAAAATTAATTTCCTGAGCGCAAAAGTTTCTGTTTTTCAGCAAGATCAAATAACTATCACCCAAGAAGATCCTAAATGCTTTACTTGGCACAAACACTAATTAAAACATAAAAAACACAATCATAATAGTAGAATAATTGTGCTAACACACAAGAACAAGAAGAAAAAAGCAAAAATAAATTTTATTCATTGGGTTGCCTCCCAATAAGCGTTATAGTTTTACGCCCTTAGCTAGGCGTAAACCAAGGATCTAAATTTTGTCTTCCAATGTTTTGGCAACTTTTGTAAGGGTTTTCTCAAACCTGGGAGGTTCTATACACTTCCCTAAATTCTCCGGGAAATAAACCATCTTCAGATCCAAAATATCAATAGCTTGTAGCAAAGAGTAATTAGGGTATTCATGCGATTGATACTACCATTGAGGTGTTTGAGGGTTTGGTTATATTTCTGTATTTCAACCACATGTTTATGCAAATCACTAAGTTTATCCAACATTTGAACTCCCTCAGGGGTAAAATAAAACCCTTTCTTTTGAGTAGAAATTCCCAAAATCCCATCCAAAATTTCATATTGAGCGTTTGCATCAAGTTCAGTAAAATTTCCTTTAGCGGCAAAATCCAGAAGTTGTCTATGATGCAAAGCTAATCCTATGTAAAAATTACAAAGCAAAACCTTAGCACCCCCCTTCAGATTGGAAATACGATATGATTCCATAATCCTATACCAAGCATCTTTCAAATTTTCTCATTGTCTTTGTTTAAAGTAAAGAAATTCAAAATCTGGTGACAAAGGAGGAGTAGGGACGCTAGCCATCGGGACTAGAGACAAGAGATCGGTGAAAAAGAAAGGCGAATAAAATGGCAAATTTTTGTGAAGTGGGGGAGAGGAAAACGAGAGGCAAATGGAAAATAATGTAAATTGTAAGGAGATAAGATTTGTGATTAGGAACCTGGTTATGTAGAAGATCCTCCCTGGCAACGATGCCAGAAATTCCTTTTGATTGCTCTCTGACTATAGCGCCAGAAAAGCTCCTGTCTGTTAGAACTATGTTGGTATTTCCCCAAAGAAGAAGGGATGATGTAGCACAACGACGGTAGGTATTTCCCTGAGTGAAGAAACCAAGGTTAACGGACCAGTAGGAGAACCAAGCAACACAACGTAAACAACACCTGCACACAAATAACAACACCTCGCAACCCGATGTGTTAAAGGGGTTGTCAATCCCTTTTGGGTAACGATGCCAAAAATTTGTAGTATATTGAAATAATAGATCTTAAATAAAATAAAGTGCAGCAAAGGATTTTGTATTTTTGGTTTAACAGATTTGAATAAAAATGCAAAGGAAAAGTATATCGCAATCAAATATATGAGGAGGAAGACCCGAGGGGTGTAGGTTTCACTAGTGGTTTCTCACGAGAAAGATAGTAGACGGTGGGTAAACAAATTACTGTTGGCCAACTGATATAACCTCAAATAATTATGACGATATCCAGGAAATGATCATTACATAGGCATCACGTCCAAGATTAGTAGACCGACTCCTGCCTGCATCTACTACTATTACTCCACACATTGACCGCTATACAGCATGCATCTAGTGTATTAAGTTCATGGAAAAACAGAGTAATGCAATAAGAACGATGGCATGATGTAGACAAGATTCGTTTATCTATTGCGTAGATATAGATCCCATCTTTTTATCCTTAGTAGAAACGATACATACATGTCAGTTCACTTTCTATCAGTGGGATCAAGCACCGTAAGATCGAACTCACTACCGGGCACCTCTTCCCATTGCAAGATAAATAGATCAAGTTGGCCAAACAAAACCCAAATATCAGAGAAGAAATACGAGGCTATAAGAGATCAAAGAAACTCAAATAACTTTCATGGATACAAAAAGATATCACTGATCATAAACTCAAAGTTCATCAGATCCCAACAAACACACCGCATCAAGATTCACATCATATGGATCTCCAAGAGACCATTGTATTGAGAATCAAGAGATAGAGAGAGAGATGAAGACATCTAGCTACTAACTATGGACCCGAAGGTCTATAAAGAACTACTCATGCATCATCAGAGAGGCACCAATGGAGGTGGTGAACCCCATCCGAGATGGTGTCTAGATTGTATCTCGTGGTTCTGGACTCTGCGACAGCTGGATGAATATTTTGTCGACTCCCCTAGGGTTTTGGGAATATTCGGGTATTTATAGAGCAAAGAGGCGGTGCGGGGTGCACCCGAGGTGGGCACAACCCACCAGCGCCCGCCTGGGCCTCCTGGCGCACCCTGGTGGGGTTGTCCCCTCCTCGGGACTCCCCCTAGGTGCTACCAGGGCCCAACATGTTCCTTCTGGTCCATAAAAAATCTTTGTAAAGTTTTGTGGAATTTGGACTAAGTCTGGTATTGATTTTGTGCGATGTAAAAAACACGGAAAAAACAGGAACTAGCACTTAGCACTATGTCAATAGGTTAGTACCAAGAAATGATATAAAATGACTATAAAATGATTATAAAACATCCAAGATTGATAATATAACAACATGGAATAATGAAAAATTATAGATATGTTGGAGGTGTATCATCTCCTATTGTTAGATTTGGACTTCTGTATCTCTCTTTGTGTGTTTGGATCTAGCACATGTTTAATTGGATCAAGTCAATTTGTGTGTTTTCCTCTTGTGTGTTCTTGTCTGTTCTTTGCGTTCTTCGGGAATCCCCCTCCAAATAGTGAAAGATCAGCATTAGGGTTCCACCCTACATTAGTAACACACCCTGTGTGTCGTGGTTTTGTCATGGCAGATGTCCTCGTGAAAGGACTTAATTGTGAGGCCATCTCTGCTAAGTTATTTCTTAAACGGGGTTGATCGGAATCGAGAGACAAGGATTTAACTAGGTTCGACCCATGATGGTGGAGGTAAAAGCCTAGTCCTTCTTGGTTGATATTGATGATGATGATCTCGATTACAATGGTGCAACTTGTCTAACCTAGTACTCGAGAGCTTGTAACTTGGTCCTCTCTGCCTCAGGGGCTCTCCTTTATATATAGGTGGAGGCCCTGGGCTTACAATAGAGTCTGGGTTGTATTCCGATCCGTAACTCAACATGCTTCCTACTTATATTGTTTTCCAAGGAAGGAAACTTTAGGTAGCAACTTATCCTTTTGAGCCTTGAGCCGCCGTCTTCAAGTGTTAGGCCTCGGGCTGGACCACTCCATGAACCGCCTCGAAGGTCTTGAGATCTTATACATCTTGGCCCATCTTGATTCTGGATCGTAAGTCATGACTTGAATGACCCTGCTCATCATGGCAGGTCATGTCGTGGGGTCATATCCCCAATATTAGCCCCTAGATTGATTTGAATTTATTCATGTCAATCTTGAACCTGATGAACATCTTGAGTCTCCTTCTTTTCCTTGGAACTGCCTCATTGTTGGATTAAGGATTCCGACTTATGATAATTCACACTTGTTGTTTTTTCAAGGCCTCAAATCATGATGTCATCTTCGAGATTTCCAGGAATTGTAGCATGACATCATAAGAATCTTTGAATATAACTGTTGAGCCCAAAAATCGAGACATCCCTTGCTCATTAGAGTTACTATGTCTCCTCGATTCTCGCACCTACCCTTTCTTTCCCTTATAAATGCCCATGAAGGGGGCCTTTCTTCACTTTGACTTCTCCCCTTCGCTTCTTCTTCCTCGTGCCCAACTCTCCACATCTGGAACGCTGCCGCACCCATTCGACCTCGTCAACCTTTCCACCTAGGACCGCAAAGCCGCCCAACTGTCGCCAGAGACCAAGCGAAGTTCATCCTTAGATCCACATTATCCCCATTCTAGTTCGTCGGAATTCATCGGTGTTCATCTTTTACCACCATTGCTGTGTAGATCTAGTTTCCCCAAGCTCCCCATAAAAATACTGCGGTGCTAGGTATAACACCATTTTTGCATCTAGGAACCTTGGATCTTCTTTAGAATCTATGAATGGACTGGCTTATACTTCCTGTGCTCACTTAAAGTTTAGCAAATATTTTCCTTTTTAGAAATATTTGTAGGTCCATAAATGCAGACCTCTCCAACAGAAACTTGTTTGTTCAACAGTTAGCCAAAAGGAAAATCTTTCCATTGAAAATGAGCTGCCCCATGTATTGCCTGCTCATTATTGTTATCATAACTCGCACACTATGAAAGCCATATGTATTCCTCCATAATTCTGTCTTATAACATGAAAGATTGATTAGCATGCTAATTAGCCTTTTCTCAACCCGCCAGTTTGTCGTATAAGCCACTAGGCGACTTACCATCAATAAATGACCTGTCATTTATATTTTTCCCACAGTTCTTGATTCCTTGGGCGACTCATCATATCGAAAACCTGTAGGATAGAAAGTATGTCTAGAGGGGGGGTGATTAGACTACTTGACCAAATAAAAATCTAGCCTTCTCTCAATTTTAAGCTTTGGCGGATTTTACCAAATTAGAACAAGTCAAGCAATCAAGCTACACATGCAAGTCTAAGAGTATAGCAACGGAATGAAAAACATTGCATATGAAGGTAAAGGGAGGAGTCTGGAGGGAGAAAACATAATGTAGACACACAGATTTTTGGCGTGGTTCCGATAGGTGGTGCTATCATACATCCGCGTTGATGGAGACTTCAACCCACGAAGGTTAACAATTGCACGAGTCCACGGAGGGCTCCACCCATGAAGGGTCCACGAAGAAGCAACCTTGTCTATGCCACCATGGCCATCGCCCACGAAGGACATGCCTCACTAGGGTAGATCTTCACGAAGTAGGCGATCTCCTTGCCATTACAAACTCCTTGGTTCAGCTTCACAATCTCGTCGGAGGCTCCCATGTGACACCTATCCAATCTAGGAGACACCACTCTCCAAAAGGTAATAGATGGTGTGTTGATGATGAACTCCTTGCTATTGTGCTTCAAATGATAGTCTCCCCAACACTCAACTCTCTCGCGCGGATTTGGATTTGGTGGAAAAGACGATTTGAGTGGAAAGTAACTTGGGGACGGCTAGAGATCAAGATTCATAGTTGGAATGGAATAACTTGGTCTCAACACATGAGTAGGTGGTTATTTCTCAGAAAATGTATGTTGTAAGTGTAGGCACATTATGATGGCGCTCCTTACTAATGAAGGAATGGTGGAGGGGTATATATAGCCTCCACACAAAATCTAACCATTACACACAAATCACCAAACTCGGTGGGACCGAATCATGAAACTCGATCAGATCGATTGTCACGCCCTCGATGCGGCTATATCTCCCACATGTCGAAGCACGACTTAGAGGCATAACCGCATTGAAAGCAATGTCGCAAGTGAGGTAATCTTCACACAACCCATGTAATACATAAGGGAAAGGATACATAGTTGGCTTACAATCGCCACTTCACACAATTACATGAATAAAGCATTACATCATCCAGATACAATCAAGGTCCGACTACGGAACCAAAATAAAAGAAGAACCCCAAATGCGACAAAGGTCCCCGATCGACCCCAACTGGGCTCCACTACTGATCAACTAGAACGAAACTACACAAAGGACAAGATCTTCATCGAGCTCCTCCTGAGCTTGGTTGCGTCATCTGCACGGACTCATCGGCACCTGCAAACTGGTTTTGGAAGTATCTGTGAGCCACGGGGACTCAGCAATCTCGCACCCTCGCGATGAAGACTATTTAAGCTTATGGGTAAGGTAAAAGTATGAGGTGGAGCTGCAGCAAGCGACTAGCATATATGGTGGCTAACATACGCAAATGAGAGCGAGAAGAGAAGGCAAAGCACGATCGAGAACTATGATCAAGAAGTGATCCTGGACTACTTACGTCAAGCATTACTCCAACACCGTGTTCACTTCCCGGACTCCGCCGGAAAGGGACCATCACGGTTACACACACAGTTGATACATTTTAATTAAGGTCAAGTTCAGGTTTACTACAACCGGACGTTAACAAATTCCCATCTGCCCATAACCGCGGGCACGGCTTTCAAAAGTTCAAATCCCTGCAGGGGTGTCCCAACTTAGCCCATGACAAGCTCTCACGGTCAACAAAGGAATAGACCTCCTCCCGAGACATTCCGATCAGACTCGGTATCCCGGTACAACAAGACATTTCGACAGGGTAAAACTAAACCAGCAACACCGCCCGAATGTGCCGACAATTCCCGATAGGAGCTGCACATATCTCTTTCTCAGGGCACACTCAGATTGTCTTAGGTACGGGTAGGCCAGCCCAGAGTTGCCCCTGGTGGCCACCGGCAGCTGACAGGTGGACCAACACTCAGAGGAGCACTGGCCCGGGGGGGAGGGTAAAATAATGATGACCCTCAGGAGCACGACTCCCAAGGGAAAAGAAAAGGCCAGGTGGCAAATGGTAAAACCAATGTTGGGCATTGCTGGAAGAGCTTTACTTAAGGCGAACTGTCAAGGGGTTCCCGTAAGAGCCCAACTGCGTAAGGAACGCAAAATCCGGGAACATAACACCGATATGACAGAAACTAGGGCGGCAAGAGTGGAACAAAACACCAGGCATAAGGCCGAGCCTTCCACCCTTTACCAAGTATATAGATGCATTAATTAAATAAGAGATATTGTGATATCCCAACAAGTAAACATGTTCCAACAAGGAACAACACCTCCATGTTCCAACGAGGAACAAACTTCAATCTTCACCTGCAACTAACAACGCTATAAGAGGGGCTGAGCAAAGCAGTAACATAGCCAAACAACGGTTTGCTAGGACAAGGTGGGTTAGAGGCTTGGTTGAACAAAGTAGGAGGCATGATAAGCAAGTGGTAGGTATCGCAGCATAGGCATAGCAAAAGAGCGAGCAACTAAGCAAGCAAAGATAGAAGTGATTTCGAGGGTATGATCATCTTGCCTGAGATCCCGCAAGGAAGAAGAACGAGTCCATGAAGAAGGCAAACGGAACGTAGACGAACGGTTCCTCACAACACGACGTTACCGGAACCAACCCGAAGAAGCAAACACCGGAAAAGAAGCACACAACATAGTAAACAACCAACACATGAACATGGTATGATATGCGGGATGCGGTATGCGATGCATATGCATGATTGGACAAGGAATGCATGAACCTGGCCTCAACTTGGAAATACAAGTGTGCCACTGGAAAGATGAGATGAAATCGCTTGAAAACGATATAAAGAATGCCGAAATCGGAGTTACGGTTTGGAAATGGCAAGCGATTCAAATATGACACCGGTCTGCGATTTACAGCAAGTAGCCATCTAAATGCAATGAGATGAACATGCTACATCACCCAAACATGACAAAAAATACATGGCAGGGATGCATTCAAGATGCTTAACAAAAGTCTAGCACTGAGCTACGGCCAAATCATCCATTAACGGGTTCAAACAAGCATGGAAAAAACGCAAATGGTAAACAGATCTCAGACTTAGTGAAATTAACACTTGTCTGGAATTTCAGATCATATAGCCCTCTTCGGGGCAACAAAACAACATGCTACAGGACCCAAAGATGACAAAGTAAGACATGGCATGAAGCTACTCAAATAGCTTAACAAAAGTCCCTTAGTGACCTTGAGCCAAAAGGGATCCGAAAATATACTAACAAGCACACGAACATAGCAAAAACATAATCAGTTTGCAGACTTAGTGAAAACTGGCACATGCTGAAATATAACTCAAGTAGGCATGTTTACAAGCTCAATGCACTCACTACGGTGCAAGTCATGGCAATACAAGCATACATCCATTAAGAAGGCACAAAATTCAAGCTATACATGGCAAGAACAATGGCATAGCATGCACGGATCAACTACAACATCATCGGCAAAATTGCAAACAAGTTGACAATCTGCCCAGATTCACAACGAAGCTAAAGTAGAGCTTGATTGACTCAAGCTAGTGTACTCCATAATTGCAAACAAGGACATGGATGGATAGAGAACTACAATATTAACAAAACTCCTTTACTGATCATCCTCAAAAGAGGCACGGATCACTAGGAAACAGCATGAACATATGGCATCATGAACTAAACAAACCCAGGATTTAGTGAAATTACTAAGTCCCTGAAAACAGAGTTACCGGGTGCCTCACTTTGCAAGCTTGCACTAGTCACCACACACATCACAAAAATACATGGGTTGCACCTCTGGAAATATGATAAAACCCTTAACAAAACATATGTAGGACTCATGGGCATATCATGCACACATTAATCATGGCAAAAATGACAAAAGTCTAAGATGGAGTAGCAGATCTGACAAATAACTCAAGTAGCCCTCTTCTAACAGCATTTCGGGCATCAAGATGAACTCAAATGAAAATGATGCAATTGAATGAAATGATGCACTCTCTGAGACGAACATTTTGATATGCTATATGCATGAATCGGAGCTACGGATGCAAAGTTACGACATGATGAATATGGGCATATGAATCTGGGAATTTCGGGGACGGGGTGATGCGGGACGAGGAGATCCGGGCGAGGTGAGGTCGTTTGGATCGGGGACCTGTGGATCTGGTCCCGATCCAGATCAGATCCAACCGAAGCTCCGGCGAGGCAAGCTCTCCGGCGAGCGGCGTCGGCGGTGGTGCACGGCAAATGGCGGCGAAGGGCGGAGGCGGGCGATGCGGGCGGCGCCGGCGATGTGCTGGGGCGGCGCGGCGGAGGAACCGAGGCGAGGCGCGGCGGATCCGGCGATGGTCGGCGCGGGCGGCTGGCCGGAGTGGACGGCGGGAGGCGCGCCGGCGAGGCGGCGGTGGCCGGCGCCGAGGCCTGCGGGCAGTCGGGCAGCGAAGGGCTCAGTGTAGGATCTAGAAGTAGGTGTGTCTAGAGGGGGGTGATTAGACACTTAATGCTAAAGTTGCAATTTTTAAGCTTTTTCGGTTTAAGTGGAGCTTAGGCATAATTTCAAGATTCACAATACATATCAAGCAAGTATGCAAAGAGTGTATAGGCAGCGGAAAGTAAAGCATGCAACTTGCAAGAATGCAAAGGGAAGGGTTTGGAGAATTCAAACGCAATTCGAGACACGGATGTTTTTCCTGTGGTTCGGATAGGTGGTGCTATCCTACATCCACGTTGATGGAGACTTCAACCCACGACAGGTAACGGTCGCGTGAGTCCACGGAGGGCTCCACCCACGAAGGGTCCACGAAGTAGCAACGTTGTCTATCCCACCATGGCCATCGCCCACGAAGGACTTGCCTCACTAGCGGTAGATCTTCGCGAAGTAGGCGATCTCCTTGCCCTTACAAACTCCTTGGTTCAACTCCACAATCTTGTCGGAGGCTCCCAAGTGACACCTAGCCAATCTAGGAGACACCACTCTCCAAGAAGTAACAAATGGTGTGTTGATGATGAACTCCTTGCTCTTGTGCTTCAAATGATAGTCTCCCCAACACTCAACTCTCTCTCATAGGATTTGGATCTCGTGGAAAGAAGATTTGAGTGGAAAGCAACTTGGGGAAGGCTAGAGATCAAGATTCATATGGTAGGAATGGAATATCTTGGTCTCAACACATGAGTAGGTAGTTCTCTCTCAGAAATAGGATGCTGGAAGTGTAGGCTTAGTCTGATGGCTCTCACACAAATGAAGAGGAGGTGGAGGGGTATATATAGCCTCCACACAAAATCCAACCGTTACACACAGTTTTCCAATCTCGGTGGGACCGAATCAACAAACTCGGTCGGACCGAAAAGGTAAACCTAGTGACCGTTAGAGATTTTCTGTGCGACCGACTGGATCAACTCGGTGGGACCGATGTGCTAGGGTTAGGGTAAATCCAAAACTCGGTTTGACCGATTACACAAACTCGGTGGGACCGATTTGGGTAATAAGCAAAACGGAGAGTTGGCCAAGCTAACTCGGTGGGACCGATTGCATATCTCGGTGGGACCGAAACTATTGCAACAGGTAACAGAGAGTTTGCAAGCCCATCTCGGTGAGACCGAGATCCCATCGGTGAGACCGAACTGATTAGGGTTTGGCAGTGGCTTATGACAAGTGAAACTCGGTGGCGCCGGATAGAAATAATCGGTAGGTCCGAGTTTGGCTTTGGGTTTAGGTCATATGTGGGAGTGGGAAAGTAGCTGAGGATTTTGGATCATATCATTAAGCACTTGAGCAAGAGGCTCATTAAGCAACACCTCATCCCTCCTTGATAGTATTGGCTTTTCCTATGGACTCAATGTGATCTTGGATCACTAAAATGTAAAATGAAGAGTCTTGAGCTTTAAGCTTTAGCCAATCCTTTGTCCTTAGCATCTTGGAGAACTTCCCACAACCCTTAGTCCATGCCACTCCCTTGTTGAACTTATCTGAAACATACTAGATAGAAACGTTAGTCCAACAAGAGATATGTTTTCATTAATTACCAAAACCACCTAGGGAGCACTTGTGCTTTCAATCTCCCCCTTTTTTGTAATTGAGGGCAACATACATCAAAGCTTTAGATAAAGATATAAAGAACAGCAAGTAAAGCTTTGGAAGGACATGTAACAAGCATAGGCTCCCCCTACATGTATGCACTCATGTAAATATGAAATATAGAGGCATGTGGGAGCATAACCATGACAGAGTAGGCAATGTGTTACATGTATCTTGTCCATATGCATCAGAGCAAAAGATTATCAAGGAAAATACCTTCATGCTCATGAGTCCTTCTTGCAAACAGTATGTACATAAGCAAGAATTCCTCATACTCATGATTTTGATGCATACACTTACCTTGTAGTCTTTGGTTGGCTTAGGATGGAATAAACCTGCACAAACAAAGTTAGATAACACAGGTACATCCACTAGCCAGAGCAAACAAAAGAAACCACAAGAATACCAAGACTGGGATGACATGTAGAGAGTGAGTACAAGGTACCACATTGGATTCAACATGTCCCCAAGAGTAAAGATATGCAATGCATTTGACTGATTTCTTTCCCTTAGGTGTCTTGCTCCCCCTGAATCTTACATGGGATATTGGGAGAAGATAGGGAACAGAAAATCAGAGCTGAAAGATACAAATGGATAGAACTTAAAGCAAATAAGCACATATGAACATGTCTTTCCCCCAAAAAGACATGTGACATCTCTCCTCTTGAACATCAAGCATCTGGGATCCTTGAGTATTCTCTCCCCCTGGAAATCTCTTTCTCCCCCTTAATACTTTCTCTCTTGTAAGTTTGGTCCTTGAGACTTTTTCTCCCCCTTGGGCTTTGATGTGATCTCTCTCTCCCCCTTTGACATCAATTTCCAAGAAGGGCTTTCTGGAATCCGTCGTATAGGTTTGGTCCTTGAGACTCAGTACAAAGCAATGGATAAAACTGTGATGCTTGTAGAGGACAAGATTCATTGAGTAGAGCTGGATCAGAAGAAATATAGAACAAGTGGCAAACTGTTTTTCCTGTTGCGAAGTCGGTGGCACCGAGTGGTATGTTTCGGTGGTACCGAAAAGATTCGGTTGGACCGAAAATTACAAGTCGGTGAAACCGAGTTCACACAGAGAAAAACACTTGTCACCTCAGCTCACTAGACATGTAGGATCTCACAAAGATTTGCAATGAATTACCGGAAGGATTTGCAAGGAATTGAATGCAGAAAATGCAGAACAAAAACAAAAAGAAAAGAGAAGAAACTGAAAGATCTGAAAAAGAGAAAGAAAATAAACATGCAGAGACAAATGCAATAACACAGAAAAGAACACAAGAGAACTTCATCTAGAGTTGGGCAGTGACATAGTCACCTATGTTAGAGTATATTGACTTAGGAGTCAAGTGAGAACACTTGATCATAGGTCATACTCATCGTTTAAGCTCAAAATGGGGTTACCATTTTTCGTTTATGCATCTTGATGTATTCACATCTTGTTGAGTTGCTTTGACTCATGTCTTGGAGTAAAGCTTCTCTAAGATGGAATAACATACCTTGGGTGGTGGTGTGGTTCTTGCTCATGTAGTTGAACTTGTGTGGGTGCTCAAGGTTGATGTAGCTCATCAAGAGTTGGGAGCACCACTTGGAGTTTGAGTTCATCTACCTACATGGGTTAGTTCTTGCAAGGAAGAGCACTTGTGTATCCAAAAATGACAATCATGAAGCTCAACATAGAATTTGTCAAAGGATATGTTTGAATGGTTTTGTGCTTCCTTGTCTTCAACCACCATTGTGTAAAGACTTGGTGATGTACAGATTGCTCAAGATGTGAGTGAGTCGCAATCTCATGGAATTAGATTCAACCAAGCACCTACATGGGTTAGACAACATGCAAGGTACAAATATATCCAAGACATAAGACAGTCATCATAAGAGATATATCATAGATTAGTCATAAGCTCATGTCTTGCATGTATCCAATGGAGTTTCTACTCCAAGTTCGAAGCATCAATGATGTTCAATTCTCCTCTCAACCTGCAAAACACTTTCTCATCAAGTGGTTTAGTGAATATATCTGCTAATTGCTTATCGGTGCGAACATGCTTAAGATTAATGTCACCCTTAGCAACATGGTCTCGAATGAAATGATGACGAACTTCAATATGCTTAGTTCGAGAATGTTGTACAGGATTATGACCAATTTTGATAGCACTTTCATTGTCACAAAGTAGTGGAACATGTTTCACATAGATCCCATAATCTTTAAGAGTTTGGGTAATCCAAAGTAATTGAGCACAACATGAAGCAGTGGCAATGTATTCCGCTTCGGCGGTGGATAAGGATACCGAGTTTTGTTTCTTGGAAGACCAACAAGAGATCTACCAAGAAATTGACAAGTACCCGAAGTGGACTTTCTATCAACTTTGTCTCCGGCATAATCCGAGTCGGAATACCCAACAAGATCAAAACAAGACCTCTTAGGATACCAAATGCCAAAGTTTGGTGTATGAATTAAGTATCTCACTATCCTTTTCACGGCCTTAAGATGACATTCTTTAGTAGCAGCTTGATATCGTGCACACATGCACACACTTAGCATAATATCGGGACGTGAAGCACATAGGTATAGCAATGAACCAATCATAGAGCGATAAACCTTTTGATCAACCGGTTCACCATCTTTGGTCAAATCATTATGTCCACTAGTAGGCATGGGTGTAGACATACCTTTGCATTCTTGCATATTGAACTTCTTGAATAAGTCCTTGGTGTACTTTGTTTGAGAGACAAATGTACCTTCCTTAGTTTGCTTGATTTGCAAACCGATAAAGAATTTGAGTTCACTCATCAGAGACATCTCAAACTTCTCTGACATTAGCTTTCCAAACTTTTCACTAAAGAGAGGATTAGTTGAACCAAATATGATATCATCAACATAAATTTGGCATACAAATAGTTCTCCATTAACCCTTTTAGTAAAAAGAGTAGAATCAATTTTACCAATTTCAAAACCACTTGCAATAAGGAACTTGGTCAAGCATTTATACCATGCTCTAGGAGCTTGTTTAAGACCATAAAGAGCTTTGTGAAGTTTGTAAACAAGATTTGGTTTCTTAGGATTGATAAAGCCGGGAGGTTGTTTGACATAAACTTCCTCCTCTATTTCACCATTTAGAAAAGCACTTTTAATGTCCATTTGGTACAAGGTAATATTATGGTGATTAGCATAGGCAAGTAAGATGCGAATGGACTCAAGTCTAGCAACGGGAGCATATGTCTCACCATAGTCCATACCTTCGACTTGTGTGTACCCTTGGGCGACGAGACGTGCTTTGTTGCGAACCACTTGTCCATCTTCATCTTGCTTGTTGCGAAACACCCATTTGGTACCAATGATGTTGTGGTTGTTGTCGGGCTTCTCAACCAATGTCCAAACTTGGTTTCTCTCAAAGTTTTGTAGCTCTTCATGCATAGCGTTTATCCAATCCGGATCTTCCAATGCTTCTTCAACCTTCATAGGTTCAATGCTAGAGATGAATGAGTAATTTCCACAAAAGTTAGCTAAACGAGTCTTTGAGCGAGTGATTCTCCCAGTTTGTATATCATTTAAGATTTGCTCGACGGGATGATCTTTGGCAATTCTTGCTCAAACTCGTGAGAGCTTTTGCTTGGGTCTTCGTTGAACATCTTCTTCGTCTTGTTCTTCTTCTTGGCCTTCTTCATTGTTGACGTTGTCATTCTCTTGTCGTGGTGGAGAAGGAGGTTGTTGATGTTCGTCTTGATGTACTTCCTCATCTTCTTCATCTTGGTGTGTCCCACTTGTGGATGCTTCCGTATCAATTCTTGGTTCACCTTGTCGTGAAGTAGAAGCTTCCACTTGGACGGACGAGGTACTCTCCTTCACCTCCGTTGGACGAATTTTGCCAATGGACAAGTCTTGGATTGCTTCTGAAGGGTCTTTGTCTCCTACATCAATTGGCAATTGCTCTACTTGCGAGCCGTTAGATTCATCAAACTTCACATCTACCGTATCTTCAACCTTTCATGTGAAATTGTTGTAGACACGGTAAGTGTGAGAGTTTGAGCCATAACCAAGTAGAAAACCTTCATGAGATTTAGGAGCAAACATTGAACGACGATGATTATCAAGAATGTAGCACTTTGAGACGAATACTCGAAAGTATCCAACTTGGGGTTTGTTACCGGTGAGGAGCTCATATGACGTCTTGCCGAGTAGCTTGTGAAGATACAAGCGATTTGTTGCGTGACAAGCTGTCTCAACCGCTTCTGCCCAAAAGTGCTTCGGCATCTTGTATTCATCAAGCATCGTTCTTGCCATTTCGATGAGCGTCCGGTTCTTCCTCTCAACAACTCCATTTTGTTGAGGTGTGTGCGTAGCCGAGAACTCGTGTGAAATCCCTTCTTCATCAAGAAAGGTTTCCACATTTGCGTTCTTGAACTCCGTTCCGTTGTCACTTCGGACCTTCTTGATCTTCATGTCAAACTGATTTTGGGCCTTCCTAGCGAAGTTTTTGAAGATCTTCTGGACCTGTGACTTGTCATTAAGAAAGAACACCCACGTAAATCTTGAAAAATCATCAACTATAACTAGACCAAAAGAATTTCCACCGAGACTCTTGTAGGCGTTGGGACCAAAAAGATCCATATGAAGTAGCTCGAGTGGCCTCCTTGTGGTCATGATGTTCTTCACGGGATGCCTTCCCCAACCTGTTTACCTGCTTGACAAGCACTGCAAAGTCTATCCTTATCAAATATGACATCGTTAACTCCAAGGATGTGATTTCCTTTAATAAGCTTGTCAAGGTTTCTCATGCCAACGTGACCTAGTCGTCTATGCCACAACCAACCTTTTGAGGATTTAGCAATAAAGCAAGTTTTAGGTTGTGCCTTTTTAGAGAAATCGACAATGTAAAGATCACCTCTACGCATACCGGTAAAGACCATTTTATGATTGTCTCGACGAAATACTTGGCAATCTACCTCAGTAAATAGGACATTCAAACCGAAATCAGCAAGTCTAGATACTGAAAGTAAGTTGTAGCCGAGAGATTCAACGAGCATGACATTTTGAATGGAACTATCATGTGAGATGGCCACCTTACCAAGGCCAACCACTTTACCCTTTGAATTATCACCAAAGGAGACATATTTCCGAGGGCCGTCATTTTCAGCAAGCTCACGGAACATCTCTTCATCTCCGGTCATATGATCAGTATATCCACTATCAAGAACCCATTCCTTTCCTCCTGACGCATATCCCTAAAGATTTGCCGTAAGACCAAAGTGTCTCATTGCATCATCAAGATCGAAGTCACTATCATTATCATCATCATAGTATCCATGTTCACCATGATCTTGTGACTCATCATTTCCTAGAGAGGGTAATTCATTAGATAAATGATCATCAAAGTGGTCACTTTTATGAATTCTTATAGTTTCGGATATAATATCACTAATGACTCCAACATCTCCTTTAGCTCGCTTGAGATTGGCAAGCTCAAATAGACAATCACCAAAACTAAGATCACTAGAGTTCATCTTACTCAAGGCAATAGATTTATGGAGAATTTCATCCAAATTTTTCAAGGAATGATCGGGATATCATTCCTCAAGAAATTTCCATATAGTATAGGCACAATTAAGAGTAGGCAAACTAGCAATCAAATTTTTGGGCAATCCTCTAATGATGAGCTCAATAGTTCTAAGATTGCGAATCATGTCAATATCTTCATCTAGGGTAGGATGCAAAGGATCAATATGAGGTGCACAAGGGCTAGCAATATATTTGTTCAAATGATATTGATTGAAAATTACAAGCATCTCATTTTTCCACTCATGAAAATACTCTCCATTAAGAATAGGCACTCTATGTCTAAGACTCCCTAAAGTAGACACATCCATCTTCCTCCAATGGTGATTAAACCAAGGCAATGGAGACCAAAGCTCTGATACCACTTGTAGGATCTAGAAGTAGGTGTGTCTAGAGGGGGGTGATTAGACAATTAATGCTAAAGTTGCAATTTTTAAGCTTTTTTGGTTTAAGTGGAGTTTAGGCATAATTTCAAGATTCATAATACATATCAAGCAAGTATGCAAAGAGTGTATAGGCAGCGGAAAGTAAAGCATGCAACTTGCAAGAATGCAAAGGGAAGGGTTTGGAGAATTCAAACGCAATTGGAGACACGGATGTTTTTCCCGTGGTTCGGATAGGTGGTGCTATCCTACATCCACGTTGATGGAGACTTCAACCCACGAAGGGTAACAGTCGCGCGAGTCCACGGAGGGCTCCACCCACGAAGGGTCCACGAAGTAGCAAGCTTGTCTATCCCACCATGGACATCACCCACGACGGACTTGCCTCACTAGCGGTAGATCTTCACGAAGTAGGCGATCTCCTTGCCCTTACAAACTCCTTGGTTCAACTCCACAATCTTGTCAGAGGCTCCCAGGTGACACCTAGCCAATCTAGGAGACACCACTCTCCAAGAAGTAACAAATGGTGTGTTGATGATGAACTCCTTGCTCTTGTGCTTCAAATGATAGTCTCCCCAACACTCAACTCTCTCTCATAGGATTTGGATCTGGTGGAAAGAAGATTTGAGTGGAAAGCAACTTGGGGAAGGCTAGAGATCAAGATTCATATGGTAGGAATGGAATATCTTGGTCTCAACACATGAGTAGGTAGTTCTCTCTCAGAAATAGGATGCTGGAAGTGTAGGCTTAGTCTGATGGCTCTCACACGAATGAAGAGGAGGTGGAGGGGTATATATAGCCTCCACAAAAAATCCAACCGTTACACACAGTTTTCCAATCTCGGTGGGACCGAATCAACAAACTCGGTCGGACCGAAAAGGTAAACCTTGTGACCATTAGAGATTTTCGGTGGGACCGACTGGATCAACTCGGTGGGACCGATGTGCTAGGGTTAGGGTAAATCCAAAACTCGGTTTGACCGATTACTCAAACTCGGTGGGACCGATTTGGGTAATAAGCGAAACAGAGTTGGCCAAGCAAACTCGGTGGGACCGATTGCATATCTCGGTGGGACCGAAACTATTGCAACAGGTAACAGAGAGTTTGCAAGCCCATCTTAGTGAGACCGAACTGATTAGGGTTTGGCAGTGGCTTATGACAAGTGAAACTCGGTGGCGCCGGATAGAAATAATCGGTAGGTCGGAGTTTGGCTTTGGGTTTAGGTCATATGTGGGAGTGGGAAAGTAGCTGAGGATTTTGGAGCATATCATTAAGCACTTGAGCAAGAGGCTCATTAAGCAACACCTCATCCCTCCTTGATAGTATTGGCTTTTCCTATGGACTCAATGTGATCTTGGATCACTAAAATGTAAAATGAAGAGTCTTGAGCTTTAAGCTTTAGCCAATCCTTTGTCCTTAGCATCTTGGAGAACTTCCCACAACCCTTAGTCCATGCCACTCCCTTGTTGAACTTATCTGAAACATACTAGATAGAAACGTTAGTCCAACAAGATATATGTTGTCATTAATTACCAAAACCACCTAGGGAGCACTTGTGCTTTCACTCGGCCGCGATGCGGGCTGACGACGGCGGCGGTGCGGGCTCGCACGGGCCCGAACTGGGTCCCGCGGGCCAGCGGCGGGGCTGAGGAGAGAGAGGGAGGCGCGGGGACAAGTGGCAAAGCACGATTGGTGGAGGGCGGCGGTCGGCTGACGTGGCGAGATGTGATTCGCCGGAGTGAGGTGGTGGCTGGACGTGTCCGGCGGGCGCGGACATGTCCGGCGGCGCGAGGAGGAAGACGCTAGGGTTCATCCGCGAATATTTCGGAGAGAGACACATATTTATAGGTAGAGGGAGCTAGGAGAGTCCAAATGAGGTGCGGTTTGCGGCCATGTGATCGTGATCGAACGCTCTAGATGACGGAGCAGATTTAGGTGGGTTTTGGGCCAAATTGGAGGGGTGTTGGGCTGCAACACACACGAGGCCTTTTCGGTCCCTCGGTTAACCATTGGAGTATCAAACGAAGTCCAAATGGTACGAAACTGGAAAGGCGGTCTACCGGTAGTAAACCAAGGCCGCTTGGAAAGTCTCGGTCCAATCCAGAAATGTTTAGTCCCCACACATGAAAGAAAGCTAGAAATGGCCACCGGAGGAGAACGGAACGCCGGAAAGCAAAACAGACAACGGGGAAAATGCTTGGATGCATGAGACGAACATGTATGCAAATGAAATGCACATGATGACATGATATGCAATGCATGAGACTCAAGCAATGACAAGGCAACAACAGCGAATAACTGGACGACACCTGGCACATCGGTCTCGGGGCGTTACATCGATTTAGTTCAAAATGTGAACGTTAGGATTTTCGGTGAGACCGACATGTCAACTCGGTATGACCAATTTAATTAGGGTTAGGGCATAATGTAATATCGGTGAGACCAATCACATCAACTCGGTAGGACCGATTTTTGTAATTGTCAAATAGAGAGTTGGTCAAGCAAACTCGGTGGGACCGATTCGCTCATTTCGGTTGGACTGAAATGTTACGAAAGGGAAACAGAGAGTTTGCATTGCGAACTTGGTGGGACTGATCGCTCATCTCGGTTGGACCGAGGCGTTACGAAGGGAAATAGAGAGTTTGCAATCCCATCTCGATGAGACTGAGATCCCTATCGGTGAGACCGAAGTGACTAGGGTTTCTGGCAGTGGCTATGTCAAGTGAACTCGGTGCCGCCGGATAGATCAAATTGGTAGGGCCGAGTTTGACTTTTGGTTTGGGACATATGTGGATATGAGAAAGTGGTTGAGGGATTTTGGAGCATATCACTAAGCATTTTGAGAAAGCAAGCCATTAAGCAACACCTCATCCCCTTGTAATAGTATTGGCTTTTCCTATGGACTCAATGTGATCTTGGATCACTAAAATGAAAATGTAGAGTCTTGAGCTTGAGCCAATACATGTCCTTAGCATTTTGAGGGGTCCACATTCCTAATCCATGCCATGCCAATCATTGAAATTTCTGAAATGATCATCTTGAAATAGCATTAGTTCAATGAGCTATATGTTGTTAGTAATTACCAAAACCACCCAGGGATAGTTGCACTTTCAATCTCCCCCTCTTTGGTAATTGATGACAATATATAGATCAAAGCTTCGACAAATGATAGTAAGATTTAAGGAACATCGTCGCTTTGAGAAGTATGTGATAAGCAAGAGCTCCCCCTAAATTTTTGCATCATTTGAAATTTGCGTTTGAATGCAAATGCATAATCAATTAGGATCATGGGTTACTCTTCCATGTTACATACATCTTGGTGGAGCGCTCAAAATGATAGGAATTAAAACATGCACTCATCACCAAGCAAAGTGAATGATCATATATGAGATAGCAAAGATAATATCATCCATGCAAGCTTTAAATTTGAATATGATCAAACACATGATCATACATGTATATCACACACAGACATAAAGAGTATCAAACGAGCACACACAAAAGTATCAACCAAATAGCAAGAGAGAAAAAGAAGCAAAACACAACACTCTCTCTCTCGAAGCCTATGATCTATACATGTCTCTCCCTTTGGCAACAGGTTACCAAAAAGTTTGAAAATGCATAGAGCTATGCGTCTCTCTAGGCTTGATCTTCGGGAGGTGGTGTAGAGAGGACTCCAAGGACGAAGGCATCAGTAGATGTTGTTGGAGCTAGTGGAGTGGCAACTGGAGGTGGCACTGAAGCTGTTGCTGCTGGTGCTGAAGTAGTTGGCACTGCAGCAGATCTCTGACCTCTGGGCACTTTCTGAAAAGCATTTGCAGTAGCCTTCCCTTTCCTCTCCTCTGCTTCCTCCTGGAGCTTCTCAATAGTTGACTGTATCTCAATTACTTTAAGATCAAGATCATAAAATTTGGTCTCGACAATCCTCTCCAAGCTCTCCTGATTCTTGTTCAGGGTGGCCAAGCCCTTCTCAATCCTCAAAGTTGCTTGAATTATACATGCAAGCTGATCTAGTTTTGAATTCAGAAAAACTTGAGATGCCTCCTCAACACTTGGCATTTTGCAACCTTCTCAGCCTTTGCCTTTGTTCTTTTCTCCTGTGCTTGCATTGATGTGCGATCATCCTCATTCATCACAACTGTGTTATCCTCAAATTCTAGTCTCAAGGGTAAGTGCTCCTTGTCCAACAAATAAGTGCGTGTGCCCATCTTGGAGTTGATGAGCACCTGAATGTGTGGAGCATACCCACAAGATCTCTTTTGATCAACAGATGTCCTCTTGATTGTCTCAACAATTAGACTCATGACATTGAATTTCTGAGGCACATCAAATATTTGCAACAAGTTGATTTAATGGCCTCTGATCATCTTGTGATCTCCAGATTTTGGCAACAATGTATGCCTCAAGATAGTGTTGATTGTAGCTAGACCAGACAACATGTAATGCCCAGATCCAAGCTTATGTGTTTCCAAAGCTTTGTTTGGGATCTCTTTGTACATGTTGGCCATAGAGTTCTGGACTTTCTTATTCTTGGCATAGACATCCAAGTCATTTTCATGCTCTTCAGGGGCATTTATCAACTTGGCGCACTCATCAACAGTTGACTGGTACCTTGTACCCTCAGACATCCATAGAATCCTACCATCTGGATAGAAATGAGCAGTGGAGTAGAATTGCATGATGAGTTCATCATTCCATTTTGTCAGCTCTTGACCCACAAACTTGTCAACACCACATGATTTGAAGCCCTCATGTACAACAGGAAAATAGTCTTCATTCTCATCAATGAATTCCCAATCAACCCATTACATATCACAGACTATAGGCTTCTTGTCAAGCAAAATATTCTCATAGAAATCTTAATGTTCTTTGGTGTGGAACCTATAGTCCACTGCAGTCTTCCTCCCCACAACATAGGGATCAGACTATCTCCAAAGTCCCAGACCTGCATCCTTCCTGATGTTCATATCCTCTGCCACTAGATGGGTGTCATTGTGATCTGGAATCTTTGGCTTAAGTTTCCTTAGAACTTGAGCTTTAGCATCTTATTCTTCCATCTCAGGCACTGGGGCCTTGTTCTTCTCTTCAGATGGAATGCTCCTAGTGCTTCTCTTGGGCTTAGAAGTCTTTTGAGCTTGAGCAGCAGCCTTGCGACAGTCTTGGGCTTTGAAGTGGCAACTCCAGACTTAATGGCATCCCCCATAAGCTTTTGGGACTTGGGTGCTGGTGCAGCATCCTCTTCCTATTCATCTTCTTCAGTTGGATCTCTCATTATAGAGGATCTACCAATGACTCTGGCAGTGGTCTTCTTGACCCTCTCTTTCCATTTCTTACTCTCTCCAGCAGCCTCTTCAGTTGGCTTAGAAGTTTCAACAGTAGATACCCTGGCCTTTAAGGTTGGCACCCTCTTGGGAGGGGCCTTCTTATGCAATCCAGGCTTGGTTGTAGCAGCAGTACCATATTCCTTCTTCAATACTTTCTTTTTGGAGCTCACTTCTTCCTCAATAGCCACATAGTCCTCATCCTTGGAATATGATGTTTTCTTCTTCCATGATCTGGTGGCTGCCTTTGGCAAATTGCTTGGAGTGCTCTTGATGCCCTCTTCACAGCTGCTTGAGGGACTAGTGCCCTGACTCATGTGCACTTTCTCTTCTGATTTGTTCTGGCTATCACTCTGGTTAGACATTCTAGCAAGAAAACTGAGAGCAGACCCTATGAATAGATATAGATGAGTTACAGTGAATGAGCATCACAAAGTGCAGAGTTTTTGCAAAACAGATGAGTCAAAATCTTAGTTATAGTTCCCCGCAGAAAGCATTTCGGAGCTACCGATTTTGTCGGATTTCGGGTTCCGGCAAAACCCTGCAGGTTCGAACACTTGGGTGCACGCGAAGATCTCTCCCTCACCAATCACGCCCTCACACACTTCGCATTTTCTAAGGCAAGCTCGATGAACTCACAACACAAGGGACACAAGATTTATACTGGTTCGGGCCACCATTGTGATGTAATACCCTACTCCAGTGTGGTGGTGGTGGATTGCCTCTTGGGTTGATGATGAACAGTACAAGGGGAAGAACAACATCCTGAGGAGAGGTGTTCTTGTGCTTGGTGAACTTGTGGTTGTTCGGATCTCTCCTTCTCCCCCTGTCCTGCTGTGGTGGCTAGTCCTATTTATAGAGGCCCTGGTCCTCTCCCCAAATATGGCCAATTTTGAAAGGGGACAACTAGTACAAGTTATCCTGAAAAAAGGTGGTCTTCGTTTTCCAAAGGGAGCCAACAACGCCCAATTTTGTGTCTAGAGGGAGGGGGTGATTGGACTACTTGACCAAATAAAAATCTAGCCTTTTCCCAATTTTTGTTTTGGCAGATTTTAGCAAATTAGAACAAGTTAAGCAATCAACCTACACATGCAAGTCTAAGAGTATACCAGCGGAATGTAAAACATTGCATATGAAGGTAAAGTGAGAAGTTTGGAGGGAGCGAACATAATGTAGACACACAGATTTTTGGCGTGGTTCCGATAGGTGGTGCTATCGTACATCCACGTTGATGGAGACTCAACCCACGAAGGGTAACGGTTGCGCGAGTCCATGGAGGGTTCCACCCATGAAGGGTCCACGAAGAAGCAACCTTGTCTATCCCACCATGGCCATCGCCCACGAAGGACTTGCCTCACTAGGGTAGATCTTCACGAAGTAGGTGATCTCCTTTTCATTACAAACTCCTTGGTTCAACTCCACAATCTTGTCGGAGTCTCCCAAGTGACATCGAACCAATCTAGGAGACACCAGTCTCCAAAAGGTAATAGATGGTGTGTTGATGATGAACTCCTTGCTCTTGTGCTTCAAATGATAGTCTCCACAACACTCAACTCTCTCTCACGGATTTGGATTTGGTGGAAAATATGATTTGAGTGGAAAGCAACTTGGGGAAGGCTAGAGATCAAGATTCATATGGTTGGAATGGAATATCTTGGTCTCATCACATGAGTAGGTGGTTCTCTCTTAGAAAATGTATGTTGGAAGTGTAGGCACGTTCTGATGGCTCTCCTTACTGATGAAGGAAGGGTGGAGGGGTATATATAACCTCCACACAAAATCTAACTGTTACACGGGAATCGCAAACTCGGTGGGACCGAATCATGAAACTCGGTCAGACCGATTTAGTTCAAAATGTGAACGTTAGGATTTTCGGTGGGACCGACATGTCAACTCGGTAGGACCGATTTTATTAGGATTAGGGCATAACTTAATCTCGGTGAGACCGATCACATAAACTCGGTAATACCGATTTCTGTAATCGGCAAACAGAGAATTGGTCAGCCAAACTCGATGGGACCGATTCACTCATTTCGATTGGACCGAAATGTTACGAAAGGGAAACAGAGAGTTTTCATTGCGAACTCGGTGGGACCGATCGCTCATCTTGGTTGGACCGAGATGTTATGAAGGGAAACAAAGAGTTTGCAATCCCATCTCAGTGAGACCCAGATCCCTATCGGTGAGAGCAAAGTGACTAGGGTTTTTGCCAGTGGCTATGTCAAGTGAACTTGGTGGCGCTAGATAGATCATAACGATAGGGCTGAGTTTGACTTTTGGTTTGGGACATATGTGGATAGGAGAAAGTGGTTGAGGTCTTTTAGAGCATATCACTAAGCATTTTGAGCAAGCAAGCCATTAAGAAACACCTCATCCCCTTTTAATAGTATTGGCTTTTCCTATGGACTCAATGTAATCTTGGATCAATAAAATGAAAATGTAGAGTCTTGAGCTTGAGCCAATATGTGTCCTTAGCATTTTGAGGGGTCCACATTCCTAATCCATGCCATGCCAATCATTGAACTTTCTGAAATGATCATCTTGAAATAGCATTAGTTCAATGAGCTATATGTTGTTAGTAATTACCAAAACCATGCAGGGATAGTTGCACTTTCAAAACCACAACTTGAAACTAGGCAAAATCTAAGGTCACCAAACTTGTACTTGATAACTTTGTGACTCAAGGTCTTCTGCTGGCTCAAAATGTTCTCGATTGGCGAGTACTAGAATGGGAAAACCTGCCCTAGCCGGATCAAGGAGACGTCGTTATCTTTGTGGATCATGTTCAAAGGGGTTTTACGCTACCCGTCTCAAAATTCCTTAGGGATTTCGTTCACTTTCTGAGCCTCCCACTACAGGAATCAGGCACTTTGCCGTCTGCCATGGCTGGCGGCAAAGGCATGCCTGGCAGACAGCAACAGGTCTGGCTGAATAAGCTACGGCAAAGGGCACTTTGCCATCTGCTAGTGGACGACAAAGATGAAATGGTATTTGCCGTCCGCCAGCAGTCGGCAAAGGACCTGGATGACACACGTGGCACATTAGGGCCGTTAAGGGGTTAACGGCGTGCTTTGTCGTCTGCTGGTAGACGGAAAATATCTTTGCATCTTTGTCGTCTGCCAGCAGATGGCAAAGTGCCCATATAGGCCAGCCCAGGTAGCTGCCATGTGGCATGCTAGGCCAGCCAGGTAGCTGCCACGTGGCATGCTATGCCGTCTGCTGGAAGACGGCAAAGATGCAAAGAGGTTTGCCGTCTGCCAACAGACGGCAAAGCTGCCAAATAGGCCAGCCCAGTGCACCCCAGGTTGCACAGGTAGCTGCCACGTGGCAGCTTTGTCGTCTGCTGGCTGATGGCAAAGCTCTTTGTCGTGTAGAGCCCCCGTTTTTTCTGTTTTTTCTTAAATTCATTCAATTTGACAGAATTTCACAGATATATATATATACACACACACATTTGAAAATAATTTCAACAAGCATACCAACAATAAGTTTCCAACAACATATCCAACATACAAGTTTCCAACAACATAACCAACATACAATGGTTTCCAACAAGAAGTTTCCAACAACATATCCATACATACATATCCAAAACAAGTTTCCATAAACAAAAGGAAGCACAAGGAGAAGAGTACACTCCATCAATGTAAGCTTCCTCTTTTAAAGCAAATCTACAAATTGGGAAAGATGAAAGTTAGAAGAAGAAGAAGACTAGCTAGAAGAAAAGGAAGAAAATGAAGAAGAATTTATATTCTCTTTCTTTTTCTCCTCTCCTCTTCTTTATCTTCTTCTTCTTCTAGTAAAGTAGGTAAAAATGCCATTTTTTATCTAAGGTAGGTAAAAAAATGCTAAGTATGTAGGTCATTTTAGGGCTAAGCTAGGTAAATAGGTCATTTTGGAGCTAACGTAGGTAAAATAGATCATATTGGATCTAACCTTGGTAAACTTCGTCATTTTGGAGCTAACCTATGTAAAACGGATCATATTGGAGCTAACCTAGGTAAAATGGGTCATTTTGGAGCTAGGCTAGCTAATTATGCCATTTTTGAGTTAACTAAGCAGATTATGCCATTTTTGACATAAGTAAGCTAAGTATAGGTCTTTATTGAGCTAACCCAGGTAATTAAGCATATTAGAGCTAGATTAGAGCTAACTTAGGTCATTTTGGAGCTAACTTAGGTAAAATTGATCATTTTGGAGCTAATTAGGCTTATTATGTCATTTTTGAGGAAAATAAGCTAACTATATAACATATATGAGGTTACCAAGATTGTTATGCCATTTCAAACCTAAGTAAGCTATAAGTGTATGTCATTATTGCGTGAACCTAGGTAACTAAGCATATTAGAGCTAACTTAGGTCATTTCAGAGGAAACAAAGCTATGTATGGATCATTTTGGAGCTAAGTAACCTAATTATGTCATTTTGGAGGAAGATAAGCTAAGTCTAGGTCATTGTGGTAAGCATTTTGGAGGAAATAAAGCTAAGTCTAGGTATTTATGCATTTCGTACGCAAAACACTAGAAAAAACTTACCGTCATCACGGAGGTGAAGGACCGGTCGGGTTTGCGCCAGTGCCAGACGGAGAAGGACCAGTCGGGGTCGGGGTTGCGCTAGTGTGAGACGGAGAAGGATCAGTTGATGCTTGTCGGGAGGCATGCTGCACCAAAGATCATTTGCAATGTCTCATTAGCATGATGCAACTAAAATGTGAATACTAGTAACTAATGACCATTCAAATGAAACTCACCGTGTCCGCTATACCAATCTGGGGCATCGGCGGAGGGGTCTGACTGTTTTACTCGCACACGGACTGCACATTTGGTTTTCACGAGTTAATCATATTAGTTAGTGATGGAACGAACATTACGCGCATGATTTGGCTAATATGCAGGAGAATATTACCACGAGGAGCTCATATAGGGCCTGGTGAGATGTGTCGTTCCGGTTCCTCCCCAACTCCAACAGACTAGCCGTCCTCTCCTCCAACTCCCTCTCCCTCTTCTTAGCCTGCCTGTATGCCTCCACCAGAAGCTCCTGGGCCCTAGCCTCTATGGCGAGCTCCATTGGCCGTGGATGAGGCGGTATCTCAGGATCGAAGCTCGTCTAGCGCTTCTTGATCTCCTGGAGAGTTCTAGGACAACGTATGAGTCCATCCCCAATGGTTACCGAGCCATGGTACCTCCCGTCACCAGATAGCATCATGATCTCTAGATCAAAAGTACTCGGGCTTGGTTTGAAGTCCTCTCCTTTCCTATTCTTCCCAACGTCTCTATACCTCATGAGTTTGTTGTGGGAGGAGATGTTGGTGAAGATCTTTGGATGATTGAGGTCATTTTCAGAGAATGCCTTGCTCTTCTTGTATGGGGCAGTATGGGCCATGGCATAGAGGTCGTACGGTGGCACATCCTTCTTGTTGTGTTTCGCCTAAAAGAGAGGAACAACATATTAGTTAAGGGCTCAAGCTAGCATTAAGAATGAAATTGCATGAATTGTTAAGGGCTCAAACCACATACCCAGTGATCCCCGTACTCAAACAGGTTGGAGCTCCCTTGATGGTGTGGCACACCTTGCATTTGGACACGCTTATCCCTGGCCTTGTTGTCGACAACTAGCCATTGGGGAGAGCACCACTCATCCACCAATGCCTCCCAACAGTCCATCCTATCCGCACACCATCTCGAGGGCACCTAAGTTAGGCAAAGAGAAATTTCAGCGCTACACCTATGAATCTAATCAAGGAAACTAAGTACAAGGCCTTAAGAATAGGTAATTACCTTCATGTACTTCTCCTTACTCAGATACTTGGCGCAGCACTTCTTCTTGGCCCTCCTAATGTTAGTCAAGGTGTAGTAGTCTCGAACAGCCTACACCATAGCCTCGTGCCGTAAGTTCTGAAGTAGGCGCTTGCACTCGGCTTCGAGAACCATATCCGCATCCGCTTCGTGTTCCTGAAGACACCTATAGAAGTTCTGCAATCGAACAATACAACATTGATTAGTACAATAGGTACAGTAGCTTTTTAATTCTACAAAGGAGAAATTATCCAAAACCGCCGCCTCGCAATGTCGGCCACCGTCTCGCACAAGACATCGTCGACCCTCTCCTCCGGCGGGGCCGGGGCAGCCACGTACAGCTCCCAGCTTAGTGCTAGCTATGGTACCTAACCCTCACCAGGCAACGTGACCCACCCTGAGAAGTGGCAGTTGCAAAGCACACCAAGGACCTGGTTGGGCCCACCGTATGACAAGGCCAACACATTAGATGTTAATTTGAAGAAACATGAAGGAAAAAGGTTAAAATAGAGAAAATGCACTTACTTCTCCCTGTTAGGCTCAATCAACCACCTCTGATCATGGGTCGGTGGCACGGGCGGGAGCTTTGTACCACCACGCTGGTAGACCTTCTTGCCCCCCGTCAACTAGCTCGCCCTCGCTATAGCTATCGTCAAAAAAGGTGTCCTCGCCACCATCAGCATGACCACTAGTCTCCGGAGTCACGTGGGACGAAGACTCTGGGACCGGAGTCTTGTGGGACGAACACGCTGGGCCCGAGTCTTGTGGGATGAAGGCTCACCGACCCGAGGCTCGTTGGCCCGAGGCTTGTGGAATAGTCTGAGACGGGTCCAAGTCTGATGGGTCCACCTGAGACGGAGCACTCCGGTGGTCCAGAGAATCAGCTGGGGGTGGCAGTGAGGAAGGCGCAGCAGCCTTCCAACCTCGTCGGCCGCCATGTCCACCTCTAGCAGCCCTCTTGGGCTTCCCCGACCTCTCCCGGCTGAAGAAGAAGCGCCCACCGGTGTCGTCATATTGTCTACCAGCGCTCTCCGAAGGTGCTGGGGTGGATTAATAGCACCGCTCCCATCACGCACCGAGGAAGGAGGCTCAGAGCGATCTCAAGCCGTGCAAACCATCTGTCAACACCTGCAATGACAAAGAGTAGACAGAATTAGTACAACATAAACATAATAAAATATTCAAGTGTGCACCATCATCAAGAACATAATAAAATATTTAAGTGTGTCGGGGTCGGGGTGCTGTGTCGGGGTGTCGAGGCGGGGTCGGGGTGTCGAGGCGAGGTCGGGGTGTCGTGTCAGGGTCGGGGTGTCGTGTCGGAGGCAGGATCTACCCTCGACCCCTCAATCCTCGACCCCTAGACTGTAACATCCCAAATTTTCAATTTGGAATGTTATACAATAGATCATCATTGCATATCATATTGATTGCATTTTGGTTGATCTTAGAAATTTCACGCAACTCGAGGACCCTCGGAGAGAGTTGGGGATTTCGTTATTTTCATATTTGAGTTGTCTCAAATTTTGAAAATAGGATCATTTGATTTTATTTATTTTATCTTCAATTATTTCTATTATAAAAATTATGAGAGAGGGAATAAAATTAATTTCCCAAAATAAAGAAATATTGAGGATTTAATAAAAAATCAAATAAGATTTTATTTTGGTTTTATTTGCTATTTTATTTGAATTAGGAAAAAATTGCACATTTTGAAAAATTGCATTTAGGGCCAAGAAAATGTTCATCCTGTTCTAAATATTTTATTTAGACGGAGAAAATTTGTTTTGGCATTTTTAGAATTTTATTTATTTTCTAGAATGTTTTTAGTTTCAGCGAAATTGTTTAAAAAAGAGAGAGACCCTGCGCCCGACTGGGCCAAGGGCCCAGACGCCGCCCAGTTTTTATTGCATTAGATCAATCCTCACACATTTCATGATTAGGGTCTAATTAAATTGTGGGTTTGGGAAGTAGATGAGGTAGTACCTATCACCTGTTTTATTATCAAACGTTTGTGAGTTACTTCTACATTTGCTTTTCTGCCATGCTATGCTAGTAGACGTGGATTGGGTTAGTGAAATCCATGACAGATGTGAGATTGATAATTTAATGGTTTATCTAAGGTGGCAACTTAAACACACATCTGGGTGGATTGAGGCACCTGGGTATTCCAGCGATTGCTTGTTTTTCTTTTGGACCGCCACCCAGGCTCAAAGGGATCATGAGATTATTCATACTGGAAACTTCCGTATGCAGCCACAAGCTACTATGGGCTCTAGCATAGTTGAATAAGTCGTGCGAACTCTTACAGTGGTAGACTAGCAGATGTAGGGGATGTAGGTTGGTATGGTCTACCCATCGTAAGGTGCTAGCGCTTCTGAAAGACTATGTCTCGGTCATCCGTTTCTCAAACACCATGTAGTGCAAGAAATTCAACGGAGGAGATCGAGTCTTGTGGGGAAAAGTGCGCAAACCTGTATAGAGTGTATAAACTAATCATGATTAACCATGTCCCCAGTTATGGACACTTGAGTATCTAGTACCTGGATTATCATGTGAATCTCATCATGTTACTCTAATTAATTTTGTTGGGTTTTCATGATGATGCTTAATTGGGATTGAGAATGCTGTCAACCATTCTCAATGTTTAACAACTACCATGATAGTTAAATAAAATTTATTCCTTTGCAGTAGGGAAAAATTGGCTTTACACAAAAACTGTAACCATAGAGCTTTCCACCAGCCAAATATGCATATAGTATAGCCTATATCTTTCATTGTTCTCTATGTGTTACATTGCCAGCATATTCCATCTGCTGACCCGTTTCGGGCTGCAATGTTCATGTTGCAGACTTTTCAGACGACGAGTAAGGTTCCTTTTAGGTCGTGGTTCTATACTCAGTGATGCCGTTGGAGTTGATGGACTCACTTATCTTCCAAGCCTTCTGCTGTTATCGTTATTAGATGGCCTTAAGTCATATTTATTGTAATAAGTTCTCTTTTGAGACACTCGATGTAATAAGTGTGAGATTGCTACTCTGTTATAAATCCTTCAAGTACTGTGTGGTGTCAGCATTACTGATCCAGGGATGACACGGAAGCACAGAGATTGGACCGTTTGAGATCTGGTCGCTACAAGATGGTATCAGAGCACATGCTGACTGTAGGACATGACCACTAAGCTAAAGCCCTAGATCACTACTCTCTTCTCTTTCTGACCTCTCATCTTTTCTACTCTTTTAGGATGGCGGATGCAAGGAACAATTTCACGGAACCGGATGAAGATACACCCTTTGGACGCCACTTGAAGGAAGTCACTAGATATCTGAACATAGGAGTACCAAGCTTCACCGGAACCTACAACGCCACTTTACCTGAAGAAGAGCACTTGATGATTCAAGTCCAAGTTCCAGGAAGGACGTTCATGCCAGTCACTGAGCCCATAGAGTTTTCCTTTGATGCACCAACCTGGAGTCTAGGAAAGAGCATGACAGCTCACATCACCATGGGACGCATTGGAGAAGTTTATCGCAATGATCTCAAGGATACTATCTACCAGATTTGTGGGCGCTGGGATGAGCACTGGGAGATGATCAACACCAGGAAGGATAGATCCATTGCAGCTTTTATCCAAGAGTTAAACAAGCACATTCAACATCAGGAGAACCAGATGTGCGCCGACATGATAGATCTGAAGAAGGCGACAACAAGAATCAAGGAACTGGAGGAAGAACTCAAGGCTACATGTGAAGATTATGAAGAGGAAATCGAAGTACTAGTGGAGAAGAATGACGATCTGATCAAGAAGATTGGAATATTTATGGGAGGCCCTACACCAGTAGAGGAAGACGAAGAACCCAAGGAGATTCGCCCAGAAGACTACATCATCATCGACGACACCGACTCGGATCCAGATGATAGCGATGATGACTATGTTGATGAAGCTGGAGCAGATATCATGGAGTCTGCAACCGAAGAATATTTCTAGTAGACCACCCCAATAGTAGTAGTAGTCCACCATGTAAATATAGTAGTCCGACCACTTCTGCGATAGTTATATCGATTGTATGCCCTTGCTTGATTGAATGAAGTGAATTGTTTGCCTTTGCCTCATGTGCATATGGGTAGTGTTTTCTCTCTAGATCCCTCTCTATTCTTAAATCTCATCTTTTCTAAACCCTCAGATGCCTCCGAGACGTGACCCCGGATTTACCTTCCCACCAGAGCTCACTCAGTAGATCTAGCAGCAGAACACATTGATGCAGTTGCTAGTCCAGAACCAGAATCAAGGGAACACCAACAACAACCCACCACCACCACCACCACCTATTGACCACTTAGCCCGTTTTCTTAGGCTGAATTCGTCGGTGTTTTCCAGTAGCACCGAGCCGATAGTAGCAGATGATTGGCTCCGCAAGACGGCAAGGGAGTTGACCACGACATGATGCACAGATGCGGAAAAGGTGAAATTTGCTGCACATCAGCTTGAAGGACCCGCGGCATCATGGTTGGAGAATTTCACAGCCACTTTCCCTGTCGACACTGTCACATGGGACCATTTTCAGCAGGCTTTCCGTACTGCCCATGTTTCAGCAAGAGCTATGGCCATGAAGAAGCGTGAGTTTCGCAACTTGCGCCAAGGAGGACGGACAGTTGGCCAGTATGTGGAGGACTTTAGTAAGCTAGCACGTTATGCCCCAGATGACGTTGCTACAGAGGCAGCTAAGCAGGAGAAGTTTCTAGAAGGACTGAATGATGAGTTGAGCATGCATTTGATGGTAGCAACCTTCAACAACTACCAGGAGTTGGTAGATCATGCTCTCATGATTGAAGGGAAGCAACAGCAAATTGAGAACCATAAGAGGAAGTATGGACAAGGGAAGTACAATTCTGGAGCTCAGTAGAAGCCACGTTTTACCCCTACACCAGGAGGACATTTTCAGCATACCCATGGAGGAGGTAGCTCGCACAATCACAATGGCACCAAGAATGGTAATGAGAATGGAGGAAGCAATGGCCCGAACCACACCAACCCATCAACCCCAGCCAAGAGAGACCTGAGCCAAGTTACTTGCTTTAAGTGCCAGAAGACCGGACATTACGCTAATGAATGTCCTGAAGCCCAGAATGGAAATGGCAATGGAAGCTCTGGGAAGAAGCCGAACCATTTCAACAGGGGACAGGTGAACCACGTAAATGTGGAGGAAGTTGAAGCCCAGCCCGATGCAGTAATAGGTAAGTTTTTGGTCAAGTCATTTACTGGACTCGTTCTTTTTGATACTGGTGCATCGCATTCATACATATCAAGGGGATTTGTGGATAAGTATAAAATGCTAACCCAAGCCCTTAGGTCACCCATGTTAGTAACCTCGCCTGGAGCAGAGTATATGGCTAGTCTATGGTGTGATCAGTTACCATTAAGGATTTGTAACTCCGTATTTCCCTCAGACCTAATAGTATTGGAATCTCAAGGATTGGATGTGATATTAGGCATGGATTGGTTATCAAAGTATGAAGGGAACACTGAATGTGCCAGTAAGTCAATTTTGCTTACAACGCCAGAAGGAAGAAGGATCAAGTATGTATCCCGGCATGTGCCGAAGAGGACTCAAGTAAATTGTTTAAGAGGACTTGTGCAGGAGGAAGTACCAGTAGTGAAGGATTTCCCTGATGTATTTCCAGAAGAGTTGCCTGGCATGCCATCGGATAGAGATATTGAGTTTTTCATTGAGCTTTTGCCAGGCACAGGGCCAATATCTAAGAGAGCATATAGAATGCCCGCAAAGTATTTGGAAGAGATTAAGAAGCAGATTAAGGAGTTACTGGATAAATGATATATCCGCCCAAGTTCTTCACCTTGGGGATCGCCGGTACTTCTAGTGGAGAAGAAGGATGGATCGTTAAGGATGGTTGTTGATTATCAAGGATTGAATGAAGTAGCCATCAAGAACAAGTACCCACTACCGATGATCAATGATCTGTTTGATCGATTGCAAGGAGCTAAGGTATTTTCCAAGATCGACCTGCGATCGGGATACCATCAGTTGAAGATTCGAGAACAGGATATACCTAAAACGGCTTTTACTACCAGGTATGGGCTGTATGAGTATACCGTTATGTCATTTGGTTTGACTAACGCACCTGCATATTTTATGAACATGATGAACAAAGTGTTTATGGAGTTTTTGGGTAAGTTCGTCGTGGTGTTCATTGATGATATCCTGGTATACTCGAAGGATGAAGAGGAGCATAAGGAGCATTTGCGTTTGGTACTTGGTAAGCTCAGAGAACATCAGTTATATGCCAAGTTTAGCAAATGTGAGTTTTGGTTGAAGGAAGTTGGATTCCTCGGACATGTTATATCTGGAGAGGGTATAGTAGTAGATCCCACCAAGGTTGATACTGTGACAAATTGGGAAGCCCCAACAACAGTTGGAGAGATCCGGAGTTTTCTTAGACTTGCAGGATACTACCGGAGATTCATTCAAAATTTCTCGAAGATTGCGAAACCTATGACGGAGTTGTTGAAGAAGGATTCCAAGTTCATATGGACCGAGGAATGTGAGGCCAGTTTCCAGGAGATAAAGAAACGCTTGGTTACATCACCAGTGTTGATTTTGCCAGAATACACCAAGGATTATGAGGTGTATTGCGACGCTTCACATCGAGGACTTGGAGCAGTGCTTATGCAAGAAGGAAGAGTTGTTTCATATGCCTCACGACAGCTTAAGCCTCATGAGTTGAATTGTGCTATGCATGATTTGGAGTTAGCAGCCGTAGTGCATGCATTGAAAACCTGGAGATATTTTCTCATTGGAAACCATTGTGAGGTGTACACGGATCACAAGAGTCTGAAGTACATTTTCATGCAGGAGTTGAATCTCAGACAAAGGAGATGGTTGGAACTCATCAAGGATTATGATATGAGATTGCATTATCACCCTGGAAAGGCTAACGTAGTAGCTGACATGTTGAGCCGTAAAAGTCATGTCAACACCTTAATGACGGGAGATTTACCAAGGGAGTTAGCCGAAAATCTTCGCGAGCTATGTTTGGAGATAGTTCCGAGAGGCTATGTAGCAGCCTTGGAGATTCAGTCTACTTTGATGGATAAGATCAGAGAAGCTCAAAAGGCTGATAAGGAGATTGCTTCTATTAAGGAGAAAATAAGCAAAGGAAAAGCTAAAGGATTTCATGAGGATGAGCACGATACCTTATGGTTTGAAGATCATGTTTATGTGCCTAATGATTCGGAGATCAGGAAGTTGATTCTGCAAGAGGCCCATGATTCACCATATTCGATTCACCCAGGAAATACCAAGCTGTATTTGGATTTGAAGGATATTTTCTGGTGGACCGGAATGAAGAAGGATATTGCGGAGTATGTAGCTGTTTGTGATGTATGTCAGAGAGTAAAGGCAGAGCATCAGAAGCCAGCAGGATTGCTACAGCCATTGCCGATACCTGAATGGAAGTGGGATAAGTTAGGCATGGATTTTATTACAGGACTGCCCAGAACCCGTTCAGGCTATGACTCGATTTGGGTTGTAGTCGATCGTTTGACAAAGGTAGCTCATTTCATTCCAGTGAAGACTACCTATACCAGTGCCAAGTTCGCAAAGATATACATGACCAGAATCATATGTCTGCATGGAGTTCCAAGGAGCATTGTATCAAATAGAGGAACCCAGTTTACCTCAAAGTTCTGGAATCAGTTGCACGAAACTTTGGGTACTAGGCTAGAGTTCAGTACAGCTTTCCATCCACAGACAGATGGACAGACCAAGAGAGTCAATCACATTTTGGAGGATATGCCTAGAGCTTGTGCGCTTGATTATGGATCTAGTTGGGACTAGAATTTGCCATACGCAAAGTTCTCCTATAACAACAGTTATCAATCCAGTTTGAAGATGGCCCCTTTCGAAGTCTTGTACGGAAGGAGGTGCAGGACCCCGTTGTCGTGGGATGAAGTTGGAGACCGCCAGTTGTTTGGACCGGATCTGATTAAGGAGTCTGAACAGAAAGTAAAATTGATTCGCGATAGGCTCAAGGTAGCCCAGTCCAGGCAGAAGAGCTACGCTGATTCAAAATGCAAGGAGACAGTTTACGAAGTCGGAGACCGAGTTTATCTTCGAGTATCTCCACTTCGAGGAGTTAAGCGTTCTGGAGTTAAGGGAAAGTTAGCGCCACGTTTTGTAGGACCATAGAAAGTTTTGGAGCGTATGGGAGAAGTAGCTTATAAGTTGGAATTGCCCGAAGGATTGTCAGGAGTTCATGACGTGTTCCACGTTTCCCAGTTGAAAATGTGCCACGCAGAGATGGCTGATATAATGCTAAGAGATACAGTGCCACTGGAAGCGATTTAGTTGGACAGTGATTTGACCTATGAAGAGAAACCATTCAAGATTCTTGAGTATGCCAACTGCGTCACCTGCAACAAGGTTATCAAGTTTTGCAAAGTTCAGTGTAGCCACCACACGGAGGATAAAGCCACCTGTGAACGAGAGGAAGAGCTGTTGAAGGACCACCCTCACCTATTTTCTAGCCAACCCGAATCTTGAGGGCGAGATTCATCTTAAGGGGAGCAGGCCGGCCCAGCCGCCGCCGCCTCCCGCCCGCGTCGGGACAAGAGTCCCGACCACCGCCGAGTCCGGGGAGGACCCGCCTCCTGAGGCCGCCCCCTTCCCCAAGTCACCGCTTCCCCCCTTAATGACCCCGCTGGACCCCCCTGGAGCCGCCCCACACCGCCTGCCGCCGCACGCCGCAGCCGCCGCCCCACGCCGCTTGCCGCCCCTGTCGCCGCCCGCAGCCGCCGCCCCGCCATCCCGCACCACCCGCCGGAGCCTCGCCGGAGCTCCGAGCCGAGATAACCGCTGCCGCCGGTTTTCTGAGAAAAGCCGTTTCGATTTTTTTAGAAAACCCTAATTTTCATTTTTTTAAATAGATCGGTTTTTCTCCAGTTTATTTATTTAGCGAGCGTTCGCTCGTTCATTCGTTTTAACGAACGCATTCATCGTTTAGTTCCAGTTAGAGAATGTTCGTTCGTTAACCTGTTAGTCATTTTTCTTTTTCTCGGATTAAATCCGCGATTTTCTGATCGCGATTTCTGATCCGATGTTCGTTTTAGTTTAACTTTTCGCTCGTTTGTCGGAATCAGGCGATTCAAGTGCTTGGAGTTTCGTGTCGAAACCCTCTTTCCGTTTAACCAACTCAAACAAGTTTTTGCCTCAGTAAAAAATGCCCTAAATTCAGATTAGTAAACGAAGCCTGTTTCTTTTGCTATTTGTCTTTCATTGCTTCATTCGATTTGGTTCTTTTTGCCAAGAGAAGTTCTTAAGTTGAACTTTCTAGTTAGATCTCTTATTCGAGTTTTACCTGTGCATTAGTTGAGTACTTATTGTATGCTTGTTTGTTTGCGATAGAGTACCCGGAGTGCGCCGCTTGCTACTTCGAATCGCTAGGTTTCACGAATCATCAGCAAGGCAAGTAACACTTTGATCATACTTCCTATTACCTAGTTTCTATTGCATTAGATCAATCCTCACACATTGCATGATTAGGATCTAATTAAATTGTGGGTTTGGGAAGTAGATGAGGTAGTACCTATCACCTGTTTTATTATCAAACCTTTGGGAGTTACTTCTACATTTGCTTTTATGCCATGCTATGCTAGTAGACGTGGATTGGGTGAGTGAAATCCATGACAGATGTGAGATTGATAATTTAATGGTTTATCTAAGGTGGCAACTTAAACACACATCTGGGTGGATTGAGGCACCTGGGTATTCCAGCGATTGCCTGTTTTTCTTTTGGACCGCCACCCAGGCTCAAAGGGATCATGAGATTATTCATACTGGAAACTTCTGTATGCAGCCACAAGCTACTATGGGCTCTAGCATAGTTGACTAAGTCGTGCGAACTCTTACAGTGGTAGACTAGCAGATGTAGGGGATGTAGGTTGGTACGGTCTACCCATCGTAAGGTGCTAGCGCTTCTGAAAGACTATGTCTCGGTCATCCGTTTCTCAAACACCATGTAGTGTGAGAAATTCAACGGAGGAGATCGAGTCTTGTGGGGAAAAGTGTGCAAACCTCTGCAGAGTGTATAAACTAATCGTGATTAGCCGTGTCCCCGGTTATGGACATCTTGAGTATCTAGTACCTGGATTATCATGTGAATCTCATCATGTTACTCTAATTAATTTTTGTTGGGTTTTAATGATGATGCTTAATTGGGATTGAGAATGCTGTCAACCATTCTGAATGTTTAACAACTACCATGATAGTTAAATAAAATTTATTCCTTTGAAGTAGGTAAAAATTGGCTTTACTCAAAAACTATAACCATAGAGCTTTCCACCAGCCAAATATGCATATAGTATAGCCTATATCTTTCATTGTTCTCTATGTGTTACATTGCCAGCCTATTCCATGTGTTGACCCGTTTCGGGCTGCAACGTTCATGTTGCAGACTTTTCAGACGACGAGTAAGGTTCCTTTTAGGTCGTGGTTCTATACTCAGTGATGCCGTTGGAGTTGATGTACTCACTTATCTTCCAAGCCTTCCGTTGTTATTGTTATTAGATGGCCTTAAGCCATATTTATTGTAATAAGTTCTCTTTTGAGACACTCGATGTAATAAGTGTGTGATTGCTACTCTGTTATAAATCCTTCAAGTACTGTGTGGTGTCAGCATTACTGATCCAGGGATGACACCGGAGCACAGAGATTGGACCGTTTGAGGTCTGGTCGCTACATAGACCCTAGACTCCTTTTTCCCTCGATCCTCGACCCCTTTTCCCCTCGACCCCTCGACACCTCGATCCTCGATCCCTAAACCCTCAGCTCCTTTTCCCCTCGATCCTCGACCCCTAGACTCTCGACTCCTTTTGCCCCTGATCCTAGAGCCCTCAACCACTCGGTGACCCTCCTTTTCTACTTTTCCTACTTCTTTTGTTCATCTTCTACTTCTACTTTTTTTTCATCTGCACTTCTACTTCTTCTTCTTCTTCTTCCTTCTTTTCCTTCTTCCTCTTGTCTTGTTTTTCTTCTTCATTTTCCTTATTTTCCTTCTTCCTCTTGTCTAAAATATTTATGTTCGGTTTCTAAAATCAGTTGGGGAGGGGCAGCTTATTTCCACAGCTAGCTATAAGCGCTAAAAGAACCGGCCCTTATGTTTTCTCCTCCTGGTCCTTTTAGGTCTTCTTTCTTTTCTTTCTTGTTATTGGTCTTATCTAACTAAGTAATTAACCTAAAAAAACTAACTAAGTAATTAACCCAGAAAAATAACTAACTAACTAATTAACCTATGTACAGTAAGGTAAAACAACTAACTAATTAACCTAAAACTAACTAACTAACTAATTAACCTAAATAAAAAAACAGTACCAAAAAATACAGAAAAAAGGAAAGAAACCTCGCCAGGGGGTGGAGAGGAACAGGGCCGCACAGGGCGGGGCGCCGAGGTGCCGGGGCGGCAGGGGGTCGGGAGCATCGGTGGCACGGGGTGGAGTGCTGGGCAGTGCGGGGCGGAGCAGCGACGGGCGGCGGTACGCTGGGACGGTGGGACGACGGGGGGTCGGGGTGTGGGGTGGTGGGGGGTCGGGGCGTCGAGGGTGGTGGTGGTCGGGGGCAGAGGGGTGGGGGGGGGGGGGGGGGGGGGGGGCGGGGTGGTCGGTGGCACGGGTGAGGCGAGGGAGAGAGAGAGAGGGGTGGGGCGCGGGGCCGACCGTTTTTAGTTAGGTTTAATTTCTTTGCCGTCTGCTAGCAAACGGAAAAGAGCGTAGCTAGTGGGGTGGGGCCGGGGGGAAACGGCCGTTAGGTTGGCTATTCTCTTTGCCATCTTCTCACGGGTGGCAAAGAAGCTTTGTTGTCTGCAAGCAAACGACAAAGAAAGTGGCTGTTAGGTGGTTCTTGTTAGTGGGCCACCCTCCCTCTTTGCCGTCTGCTAGCAGACGACAAAGCTTCTATGTCGTCTGCTAGCTGACGACAAACATGGACTTTGCCGTTAGCTTTTTTAAAGCTGATGGCAAAGACCTTCTTTGTCGTCAGCTAGCAGACGACAAAGAGCTGGCTAACAACAAACATCCTAATTCCAGTAGTGTCCATCCTCAACATATCGATCCCAACTCATTGACGAATTTGTGCCAGCTCCAAGTATTCTGTGAGGTATACATCCAGATGGAGCCAATTGTTGATCTTTGTAGAGAGTTCTTCTATATTAATCATCAAACGGAATGTGCGGGCAGCCCTAGTGTCGAACTTGGTGGCGCATCGCTCCAGAGGCGGAAGGATTGTTCCTTTCCAGAGGTGAAGTTGGAAAGTCATCCAAAGGGATGGGCCTCAACATGGTTCTATTGCAACAACACTGCCCCTGCTGATGAGAACCCCCTGCGGGTTTACAGACAAGATCGTCTCAACGCAACCCACATCTATCTGGGTTGGGGCACTAGTGAGGAACGCCAAGCCATTGCCCCTCTCTATATCAAGATAAGGGCTTTTAAAGCAAACGACCTAACCGGAATTGACTTGGTCCGGTGCTGGATTAGCTGGCGGGTTCAACCGTTAAGTCGCTGCTTCCCCTTGATGTGCGATTATACTGGCGAGTTAAACGATGTTCAACTCCTAAGTGAAGTGGATATGTCCGAAGCTAAAATCAATAAGGTCGTGAAGAAGCTATTGCACGATCCTCAATAATAATGTAACCAAACTAGACTCACCCCTTTTTTGTGAAGAATCATGTGCCTCCAGTAAGTGTCCTTGCATTGTTTCTCATTTATTCACCATTTTGACTCGCTCGGCATAACACTGATTTCCATCTTACCACAACTACATGCAACTGATGTTTTATGGAGAAGAAAAGAAGCATGCAAGATGAAAACTACCCCAAAGCGAAGGAAAAAATAAGCCGGTTCCTGCAAATGAGCCGGCAATCGGAGATGAGTCGCCGACGGCTGATGATGAGTCAGAGGTAGAACTTGACTCCCTCAACCATCTTTTTATTGCACTTGCTGACGCCTCTTATTCTCAGGATAACACTAGAACAAGTCGGGCTAGTGACGCTGAGGTAATTTCAATTTCTTCCAGCTTAGAAAACTTGCCTCCAAAGAAAATAAGGCGGGTTGTTCGAAAAGTATAGTTTTCTCACTTTGAGGCGTATATGGATCCCAACTTTCTTTTGAAGAAAGCACATCACAAAGGTACATCAAGACGCCAAACCCGAAGCTGCTCTGGAGAGCTCGTTGCTGGCTTGTCTAACGTTCCATCTGCCCACAAGCAATGTATAGAGGTGCCTCATAGCCCAACATTATCTATTCCTCAAGCCTGCCTTTTTAGGATACCTCTTAATCCTTCTGACTCAAATTATCAGGAGTCGCCACCATCCTCTAGAGGTTTAATTGGTACTCAGCTGCCTCCCTTTACCATCAACCAAGGGTAAGTTCTTTTTAAATGAGTCAAGCTTCACTTATAAATATTATTTTGTACTCTTGAATATATTCCTTGTGATTGTAGTGCCCAAGCCAAGAATAGGAAAACTGGTGAGTAATCGGCCGCCCCTGCTGCCACTAAAGTTCAAAAATCTGCAACAGTGTTACCCAAAAAATTTAGTTACTCAAGAAAACATGGATAACCCGGAGCCGGCTCATGTGCCAATTATAATTGAGAAGCCGCCTGTTGATGGAGAAACAACCATTGTTGGTGAGACGGACAAACCATAGGAGCCTACTGACCATCTTCAACCGCTAAGCCCAACTCATGCCCTTCATCAAGAGGCTGACAATGTTGATCAAACAATGGTTGATGCTGAAGTAGTCATTACTGGAGAATCCCAAACTAGTGGTGATGCTTCAAAGACCTTGGTCAAGGTCCCAACCAAAGATGAGTCTATCTTGAAGGGCAAGGGAAAGACCAAATTGGAGCTGCCTGGTTTTGAGACAATAAGTACTGCAGAACTACATTAGGAGTTCTTGACCCGGCTATCTGAAATTCGGGATATTGAGGCAAACATAGTACAATATGTTGAAGAAGAAACATCAGGTATGAAATAACTCACCTTTTACCATGTTGTATATACATATGCTTAGCTCCGAAGTCTTAGACGTAGGTAATCATAAGTATGCGTCAGACTTTTATGTAGAATCATAAGTAATCATAAGTGTTGCCCCCAAGGGCCAGGTTATCACGCAAATGATAAGCCGGTTCTTCCAAGTATAAACCCTTAGTGAAGAAAAATAAAAGAAACACCATGTAGCCCCCAAGGGTCGGCTCATGTTCATGAGATGAGTCGGGTCTTCCAAATAGATTATCTTTGAAAAGCAACCTGTAGGCCTCAAGGGTTGGCTCATCTTCAGTCGGGTCTTTTAATGAATACGCTGAAGAAAAAATGATATGCATTAGCCCCCAAGTGTCAGGTGGGCTGTTTGAAACAACTTGGGACTTGTAAAATAAATAAGTGAAATTTGCCTTTTGTAGCCCCCAAGCGCTGGGTCATGCATCCTTGTTGGCTCAAGATTTAAATGAGTTACCTCTCTATCTTGTAGGACGCTTTGACCACGGTCGAGTTGAATTTGACCGACTTATAGAAAAATGTGGAATAGGAACATGCACTGCGAATCAAGCCGGAAGCTAGCTTGTAGTCTTCTTTGGAAGAATTAGAGAAGATTAAGGCGACTTTCGAAACTAAACTAGCTGCCTTCGAAACAGAGAAGGCCGCCTTGATCAAGTGTGCAGAAGATGCTGAGAGCCAGCTCATGCCAGTTGCTGAAGAACTGGACGGCTTGAAATGCTACATCACATAGATGGCTTTGGCTATTTTTTGTAAGTGGCTCTTGAAACATGTATGAGTAAGTCTTCTGACAACTCACTTAGTAATATAGAAGTATTGTATTCAAACTTGTCCAAATTTTGCAGGTAGCAGAAGTCATAACCTTCGGCAAGAGCTTCTTGCAAAATTAAAGGTAGTTTATACTTTCCTTGAATAGTTGTATGCTGGAAGTTTGTTCACCATTACAGCTGCGATGGGCAAAGAAGACTCGCCATGTTTCATAAGGGATGGTCTGAAAAGACTCTCAACCCTGCCAATGCACATAGATGCGTGGAAGAAATCAGCCACCCAAGTACCTGCAATGATGTCTCTAATCCGGGCCAAGGCTTATGTGCTAGAAATGGATCCATCTGAGATGGCTGGCGGGTTTCAATACGTATGGTACTCGATTCACGGCAAAGAACTATGCCCGCTGCATGAAAGAAACTCGTGTCTTGGTGAGTCAATTGGTTCAAGGCCTCGATCTGAAGAAATATCAGGCGGCTTACAATGGAGAGAACATGGGAGTTGACCCGCCCACTTTTGACCCTATCAACTTGACTCCTGCCGGTCATAAGCACATAGTTGCTCCTGATGTTGACCCATCAATTATCATGCAAGTTGATGTTATCTTCCAAGAATTAACGACCTTAAGAACCAAGACGAGATAGCGCAGGATGATACGGAAAACATCAACTACGGCAAATGATCAAGGCGTCAACCCAGAGCAGGTTAAGCCGGATGGTACACGAGCCGTCTTGCAGGAGTAATGACTCCTAAGAAAACTTTGATGATTTATGTAAGCCCTGCTGTGGCTTTTGTAAAAGGATAGTACAAACTTTGTTGTCTTTGGTGCCTTCGTGTACTTTTGAAACTTTGGAAGTATAGCTGCTTATGGCTGGTGTGGTGCTTCCCTTGACCCTCCTAGCATGTTAGGAAATACCAACTTCTTTGAAGTAAGGCAAGGCATTGTTGTATGAACTGCCAATTGCTATTATGTGCCTTGATTGATTCACAAGTGAAAATCATCATAACCCGGTGTGTTATGGACCCGACGACTCATGGTCATAGTGAAACTCTATGATCAAAATAAACCGTTGTTTTAATGACCCAGCAGCTCATGGCCAATTGATGATCAAAAGAGATAATCTAGTAAAACAGATAATTTATGTAAAGAAAAATTAGTTAGATAAATATAAATATTAAGTTGGCTTTCAAGGCTGGACACAGAGATCGGCCTTCGAGGCTCGAGTCTTGCTTCAATGAAGCTGGCATGATAGCCTATGGTTTGTAGCTCTGTGTAGGCCGGCTGATGAGGACATCAATACCAGTTTTACACCCACAGCCCTTTCTTCTATACATACTGGACAAATTACTAGGGCTCGCACACGCCAATTAAATTATCAGGTACTTTCGTTTATTGGTAATTATTATAATGCTCATGAGAATATGATGCTGACAAAATTGGATACATTTGTCTTGCTTACAAATGAAGGGCCTAACTTGGACAAGAAGGATCAACATTGGAGCAAGATCAAGCATGGTGATGGTGGCATGTGCAAGGGTAATAAGAAAGGAGTTACGAGTGATGATTTAAGGACACTGAAGACACCATATTGAGTGCATGAAGCCTGAGACGAAATATACAAGATGTAACTTCATAAATTTCGTCCAGAAGCTATTATAGGTGTTGTGTCACCTTATTATCAGGCCAAGCCCATGTAATTTCGAAATACTTGAGTATAGCCTGTTTTTAGAGTCCATATGTGTGCGGAAACAAGAGTTAGGGTTGGTTTCGGACCCCTCCTCCAAGGGCCACAAATTCCCCCCTCTTACTCCATATATACAACCCTTAGGGCACCGTTTAGACTTTGGATTTTGTTTAGATTAAAGTTCGCCATAGCTGCAACTTCACATACTTTGTTTGTGTTCAACGACCAGACCAAAATGTCATAGAACACCACCTTGATAAATGAAGCTTTCATCTTATATTTGCAATATCTAGATTGCAATCTTAGTTTCTTGCTTGTTCTTCGTTTGCTTGCAGGACATAGACCTTCGTGATCAGGTTGATTGTGCTCCGGTGTGGTAAATAACCTCTTGGAGTTGGTTTAGCGATTGCTAAGGCACGACGTCCTCACACGTTCGTACACTACTGCAGGATGCTGCTGACGCGACACTACGATCAGAGACCCTTCGACGAAACTATGTGCGATGCAATAATCGCAAACGGTGGTGTAAAAACCCGTCAAAAAGTTGCATAACGTTTGTGATGACGGATGCATCAAACACGGTTCATATTTTAGTTGTGTGTGCTATGCAGGGCATACAGTTCATTTAAATTAACTGTTTGTGATGAGGAGGAACAAAACAAACGGGCAGCCAGATGAAGGTATGTGCAATATATAGCATACGGTTCACTCGGATGAACTGTTTGTGATTAGGCAACACAAAAGAAACAGGCAGCCAGATGAAGGTGTGTGCGATGTACAGCATACGGTTTAGTCGGATGAACTATTTGTGATTAGGCAACACAAAAGAAATGGTCAGCCAGATCAAGGTGTGTGCGATATACGGCATGCGGTTCACTCGGCCTTGTCCTTAGTGTGTCACCTCCGTGGCAACCGTTCACTCCCCACTAGCCTCTTCTTGTACCATGGTAACCATGCACTACCTCTTCTCCTTTCGCTCTCAATTTGGAACTGCTGCCGCACGCTCATCCTCCCTCCATTTGCCTTCACCCTTCCTTCTGCCATTGTTCGATCATCTTCTCCATGGAGGGAACAGGCCGGAAACGACCCAGTTATTCTTGCCCCTATCTGAAGGATGACATGGTGGAGGAACTCATTAATCGGTGCGACGTCATCACCTCGGCTAGCATGGCAGGTTCGTTCAAGACCATTCTCGACTCAACTAATAACATCATTACAATCAACCCAAGGGTCGAGGAGCAGTTTGATCTCCCCTATCTTCTTCCCCGTGACCCTGCTGACTGGCGCGGGGACGACGGAAGCCTCTCCTTGTGCAAGTTGATGTCGTTTGATAATGATACGTGTGATGTTAAGACGCCATCGCTTGAGGGCAAGGCTTGGGCAGGCGCAAATGGAGATTGTGTTGTTTATATTGGGTACAACTGCGAGTGGGAACTTGTGAATGTGTACACTCATCACGGGGTTCCACTTCCAAAAATCTCAGAGTACCCAGAGGTTGAGTACACCGGTATTCTACATGAGTTCAAATACGATCATGGTGACTGTCGTCTACGGAAGATAGCAATTTGTCGAGTTCCCAACCGCTCTTGGGATTACATGAACTATGAAGTTGTTGCTATCTTCGACAAGCTTGTTGTCGTCCTTACTTTCACGCCTCGATGGATATAGCTCAAAAATCAATTTCTGTACACGGATGAGCACTATGATGCAATCCAATACGAGGGTCTTGTGTTTGATGCCACCACTCGTGGCATAGTTTTTTGCATGGAATCCTGATGCTTTCGGTACATTTGTCTTCCATCATAATTATAATTGTTTCATCCACATGCATGCCGGTTAGCTAGTTTCCCTTACTAATTGACCTTCTTGTAACATCCCAAATTTTCAATTTGGAATGTTATACACTAGATCATCATGCATAACATATTTTCTTGCATCTTGGCCGATCCTAGAAATTTCACGCAACTCAAGGACCTCCGGAGAGAGTTGGAGATTTCGTTATTTTCATATTTGAGAGTTTCTCAAATTTTGAAAAGAGGATCGTTTGATTTATTTGTTTTATCTTCAATAAATTTTTCGGTGTCAAAATATGAGAGAGGGAACAATATGACTTTCCCAAAATTTAGGAAAATGAAGATTTAATAAATAGATCAATTTTTGTTTGCCGGAGTTTTATTTGCATTTTATTTGGATAGGGAAAAATGCGCATTTTCGAAAATTGCATTTTAGGTCCGGAGAAAAGTTCATTTTGTTCGGCTCATTTTTAGGAGTCGGGGAAAATTTACTTTAGATTTTTCGGAGTTCGTTTAGATCTCTTTTTGTTTTTTTTCTCTGCGCGCGGAAACTATTTATAAAAAAACAAAAAAAAACTGGAGCAGGCTGGCCAGGCCAAGGCCCAGCCGGACCGAAGGCCACCGCGCCCCAGGCCACCGCGCGCCTAGCGCCAGGCGCCAGGGAGCCGGCACCGCCGCCTCTTGCTCTACGAATCCTTTTAGGATTCTAGGGTAGCCCTTGCCCTTTTTCCTTTGTTTCGTTATTCCTAGTCCTACTCCGTTTATTCTTTCCTATTCCTAGTCTAATTCCTTGCCCTCTACCCCAAGTAAACCCCTCCCCTCCCCAATATAAATACCCAAGCACCCCCCCCCTCTAAACATCAAATCAAATCCCCTCTCCTCCACACCGCACCTTGCCACCCCACGCCGCGCCGCCGCACCGCCTCACCCGCGCCGCCGCCGCACCTTGCCGCCGCCGCCCCACGCCCACGCCACCGGAGCCCCTCACCGGAGACCTCACCGAGGTTGCCCCGCGTCTCTTTTCTCGGATCGTTTTCTTCTAATCGTTCCGATTCTTTTCTTCTCTAAACCGTTCCGGTTTTCTAGATCGGTTTTTCGTTCGGTTTTTCTTCTCTGATACCCTAGATCGGATTCGTTTTCTTCTCCGATTTAGTTGTCTTTGGACCGTTCGCCGGACCGTTCGTCCTAATGAACGTGATCACCAGATTTTTCTAGGTTAACGACGTCCGTTCGTTTAACCGTTCTTCTTTTTCTTTTCGTCAGATTTATTCCGCGATCGCGATCTTAGATCCGATCTTTTTTCTAGTCTTTCTTTTCGCTCGTTTATCAGAATCAGGTGATTCAAGCGCCTGGAGTTTCCATCTCGAAACCGCCGTTCCGTCTAATCAACTTGAACAAGCTTTTGCCCCGATAAAAATTTGACCTAGTTTCAACTTGCTAGAACCAAGTTGTTTTCTTCCACCGTTTGTTTTCCGTTTCTTTGTTCGGTTCGTTCTTTCTTTGCAACCGGAGTTCTTAAATTGAACTTTCTGGTTCGTTCTCTTGTTCGAGTTTTACCTGTGCATTAGAGGAGTACTTATTGTATGCTTGTTGTTTGTCTGCGATAGATTACCCGAATTGCGCCGCTTGTTACTTCGAAACCCTAGGACTCGTGGATCATCAGCAAGGCAAGTAACACGTTGATCATACCTTTTCTACAACCCATGTTTTATTGCATTAGATCAATCCTCTCACATTGCATGATTAGGATCTAATTAAATTGTGGGATGGGAAGTAGATGAGGTAGTACCTATTACCTGTATTATTATGAAACCTTTGGGAGTTACTTCTACGTTTGCTTATTATTATGCCATGCTATGCTAGTAGACGTGGATTGGGTGAGTGATATCCATTACAGATGTGAGTTGATAATTTTAATGGTTTATCTAAGGTGGCAACTTAAACACACATCTGGGTGGATTGGAGGCACCTGATGTCTTATCAGGACTTTGCCTGTTTTTTTTTGGACCGGCCACCCAGGGCTCAAAGGGATCATAAGGATCTTTCATTGCTAGAAACTTCCGTGTGCAGCCACAAGCCATTATGGGCTCTGGCATAGTTGACTAAGTTGTGCGAACTCTTACGGGGTGGACTAGCAGATGTAGGGGTTGTTAGGTGGTACAGTCTACCCCACATGTAAGGTGCTAGCGCTTCTGAAAGACTGTGTCTCGGTCATCCGTCTTCTCAAACACCATGTAGTGCGAGAAATCAAACGGAGGCGATCGGGTCTTGTGGGGAAACGTGCGCAAACCTCTGCAGAGTGTACAAACTAATCATGATTAGCCGTGTCCCCGGTTATGGACATCTTGAGTATCTAGTACTTGAATATCGAGTGAATCTCAACATGTTACTTCTAATTAATGTTGTTGGGTTTTAATTATTTTTAATTGGGATTGAGAATGCTGTCAACCATTCTCAATGTTTCACAACCACCAAGATAGTTAAATAAATTTATTCCTTTACTACACCAGAAGGGAGAAGGATCAAGTATGTATCCCGGCATGTACCAAAAAGGACCCAAGTGAATTGCCTAACAGGAGTGGTGCAAGAAGAAGTACCAGTGGTAAAGGATTTTCCTGATGTATTTCCTGAGGAATTACCAGGCATGCCACTGGATAGAGACATTGAGTTTTTGATTGAGTTATTGCCAGGCACAGGCCCAATATCGAAGCGACCATATAGGATGCCAGCAAAGGATTTGGTGGAAATTAAGAATCAGATTAAGGAGTTATTGGATAAAGGTTACATTCGCCCAAGTTCTTCACCTTGGGGATCACCCGTACTTCTAGTGGAGAAGAAGGATGGATCATTAAGGATGGTTGTTGATTACCGTGGACTGAATGAAGTAACCATCAAGAACAAGTACCCACTACCAATGATCAACGATCTGTTTGATCGATTGCAAGGAGCTAAAGTGTTTTCCAAGATCGATTTGCGATCAGGGTACCATCAGTTGAAGATTCGAGAGCAGGACATACCTAAGACAGAATTTACCACGAGATACGGATTGTATGAGTATACCGTCATGTCATTTGGATTGACTAACGCACCTGCCTATTTTATGAACCTGATGAACAAGGTATTTATGGAGTTTTTGGATAAGTTCGTCGTAGTGTTCATTGATGACATCCTGGTTTATTCAAAGAATGAAGAGGAACATAAGGAACATTTGCGTTTGGTTTTGGAGAAACTAAGGGAACATCAGTTATACGCCAAATTCAGCAAATGTGAGTTTTGGTTGAAGGAAGTTGGATTCCTCGGACACGTTATATCCGGAGAAGGTATAGCAGTTGACCCCACAAAGGTTGAGACCGTAACCGAATGGGAAGCACCAACAACAGTTGGAGAGATCCGGAGTTTTCTTGGAGTCGCAGGGTACTACCGGAGATTTATTGAGAATTTTTCAAAGATTGCGAAGCCTATGACGGAGTTTTTGAAGAAGGATACTAAGTTCAAATGGACTGAGGAGTGTGAGGCTAGTTTCCAGGAGTTGAAGAAACGATTGGTTACCTCACCGGTATTGATTTTGCCAGATCAGACCAAGGATTATGAGGTGTATTGCGACGCTTCACGTCGAGGACTTGGAGCAGTGCTTATGCAGGAAGGAAGAGTTGTTTCGTATGCTTCACAGCAACTGAAGCCTCATGAGTTGAATTATGCCACGCATGATTTGGAGTTAGCAGCCGTAGTGCATGCATTGAAGACGTGGAGACATTTCCTCATTGGAAATCATTGTGAGGTGTACACGGATCACAAGAGTTTGAAGTACATTTTCACGCAGAAGGAGTTGAACCTCCGACAAAGGAGATGGTTGGAGCTCATCAAGGATTATGACATGAGATTGCATTACCATCCCGGAAAGGCTAATGTAGTAGCTGACGCATTGAGCCGTAAGAGCCATGTCAATACGATAATGACGGGAAGTATACCCAAGGAGTTAGCAGAAAACCTTCCTGAACTAAGTTTAGAGATAGTTCCGAGAGGCTATGTAGCAGCATTGGAGATTAAGTCAACATTGATGGATAAAATCAGAGAAGCTCAGAAATCTGACAAAGAGATTGCTGCTATAAAGGAGAAACTTAGCAAAGGAAAAGCAAAGGGATTTCGTGAGGATGAGCACGATACCCTATGGTTTGAGGACCGTGTTTATGTGCCCAATGACCCAGAGATCAGGAAGTTGATTTTGCAAGAGGCACATGATTCACCATATTCGATTCACCCAGGGAATACCAAGATGTATTTGGATTTGAAAGAAACATTCTGGTGGACCGGAATGAAGAAGGATATTGCAGCCTATGTAGCAGTTTGTGACGTATGTCAGAGAGTAAAGGCAGAGCATCAGAAGCCAGCAGGATTGTTACAACCATTGCCGATACCCGAATGGAAGTGGGATAAGATAGGCATGGATTTTATCACAGGGCTACCCAGGACAAAGGCCGGATATGACTCGATATGGGTAGTAGTTGATCGTTTGACGAAGGTAGCACATTTCATCCTAGTCATGTATATCCTGATCATTTGTTTGCATGGAGTTCCGAGGAGTATCGTATCAGATAACAGTTTCGTCCCATGACAACAGTTACGAAGTTGGAGACCGACAATTCTTTGGACCAGATTTGATTAAGGAGTCTGAACGGAAAGTTAAGTTGATTCGCGATAGGCTCAAGGTAGCCCAGTCCAGGCAGAAGAGCTACGCAGATTCAAAACGCAAGGAGACAGTTTACGAAACCGGAGACAGAGTTTATCTCCGAGTATCCCCACTTCGAGGAGTTAAGCACTTTGGAGTTAGGGGAAAGTTAGCACCGCGTTTCGTTGGACCATTTAAGATCTTGAAACGTATGGGAGAAGTCGCTTATAAGTTGGAATTACCAGAAGGACTGTCAGGAGTTCATGATGTATTCCATGTTTCTCAGCTGAAGAGATGTCACGCCGAGATGGCGGAGGTACCGCTAAGAGATACAGCGCCATTAGAAGCGATTCAGTTGAAGGACGACTTAACATATGAGGAGAAGCCAGTCAAGATTCTCGATTATGCCAGCAGAGTTACCCGCAGCAAGGTTATCAAGTTTTGCAAAGTTCAGTGGAACCACCATTCAGAGGATGAAGCCACCTGGGAGAGAGAAGAAGATTTGCTCAAAGACCACCCTCACCTATTTTCTAGCCAACCCGAATCTCGAGGGCGAGATTCATCTTAAGGGGGGTAGGTTTGTAACATCCCAAATTTTCAATTTGGAATGTTATACACTAGATCATCATGCATAACATATTTTCTTGCATCTTGGCCGATCCTAGAAATTTCACGCAACTCAAGGACCTCCGGAGAGAGTTGGAGATTTCGTTATTTTCATATTTGAGAGTTTCTCAAATTTTGAAAAGAGGATCGTTTGATTTATTTGTTTTATCTTCAATAAATTTTCCGGTGTCAAAATATGAGAGAGGGAATAATATGACTTTCCCAAAATTTAGGAAAATGAAGATTTAATAAATAGATCAATTTTTGTTTGCCGGAGTTTTATTTGCGTCTTATTTGGATAGGGAAAAATGCGCATTTTTGAAAATTGCATTTTAGGTCCGGAGAAAAGTTCATTTTGTTCGGCTCATTTTTAGGAGTCGGGGAAAATTTACTTTAGATTTTTCGGAGTTCGTTTAGATCTCTTTTTGTTTTTTTTTCTCTGCGCGCGAAAACTATTTATAAAAAAAACAAAAAAGAACTGGAGCAGGCCGGCCAGGGCAAAGCCCAGCCGGACCGAAGGCCACCGCACGCCTAGCGCCAGGGAGCCGGCGCCGCCGCCTCTTGCTCTACGAATCCTTTTAGGATTCTAGGGTATCCCTTGCCCTTTTTCCTTTGTTTCGTTATTCCTAGTCCTACTCCGTTTATTCTTTCCTATTCCTAGTCTAATTCCTTGCCCTCTACCCCAAGTAAACCCCTCCCCTCCCCAATATAAATACCCAAGCACCCCCCCCTCTAAACATCAAATCAAAGCCCCTCTCCTCCACACCGCACCTTGCCACCCCACGCCGCGCCGCCGCACCGCCTCACCCGCGCCGCCGCCGCACCTTGCCGCCGCCGCCCCACGCCCACGCCGCCGGAGCCCCTCACCGAAGACCTCGCCGAGGTTGCCCCGTGTCTCTTTTCTCGGATCGTTTTCTTCTAATCGTTCCGATTCTTTTCTTCTCTAAACCGTTCCGGTTTTCTAGATCGGTTTTTCGTTCGGTTTTTCTTCTCCGAAACCCTAGATCGGATTCGTTTTCTTCTCCGATTTAGTTGTCTTTGGACCGTTCGCCGGACCGTTCGTCCTAACGAACATGATCACCGGATTTTTCTAGGTTAACGACGTCCGTTCGTTTAACCATTCTTCTTTTTCTTTTCGTCGGATTTATTCCGCAATAGCGATCTTAGATCCGATCTTCTTTCTAGTCTTTCTTTCCGCTCGTTTATCGGAATCAGGTGATTCAAGCGCCTGGAGTTTCATCTCGAAACCGTCGTTCCGTCTAATCAACTTGAACAAGCTTTTGCCCCGATAAAAATTTGACCTAGTTTCAGCTTGCTAGAACCAAGTTGTTTTCTTCCACCGTTTGTTTTCCGTTTCTTTGTTCGGTTCGTTCTTTCTTTGCAACCGGAGTTCTTAAATTGAACTTTCTGGTTCATTCTCTTGTTCGAGTTTTACCTGTGCGTTAGAGGAGTACTTATTGTATGCTTGTTGTTTGTCTGCGATAGATTACCCGAATTGCGCCGCTTGTTACTTCGAAACCCTAGGACTCGTGGATCATCAGCAAGGCAAGTAACACGTTGATCATACCTTTTCTACAACCCATGTTTTATTGCATTAGATCAATCCTCTCACATTGCATGATTAGGATCTAATTAAATTGTGGGATGGGAAGTAGATGAGGTAGTACCTATTACCTGTATTATTATGAAACCTTTGGGAGTTACTTCTACGTTTGCTTATTATTATGCCATGCTATGCTAGTAGACGTGGATTGGGTGAGTGATATCCATTACAGATGTGAGTTGATAATTTTAATGGTTTATCTAAGGTGGCAACTTAAACACACATCTGGGTGGATTGAGGCACCTGATGTCTATCAGGACTTGCCTGTTTTTTTTGGACCGCCACCCAGGCTCAAAGGGATCATAAGATCTTTCATGCTAGAAACTTCCGTGTGCAGCCACAAGCCATTATGGGCTCTGGCATAGTTGACTAAGTTGTGCGAACTCTTACGGGGTGGACTAGCAGATGTAGGGGTTAGGTGGTACAGTCTACCCCACATGTAAGGTGCTAGCGCTTCTGAAAGACTGTGTCTCGGTCATCCGTCTTCTCAAACACCATGTAGTGCGAGAAATCAAACGGAGGCGATCGGGTCTTGTGGGGAAACGTGCGCAAACCTCTGCAGAGTGTACAAACTAATCATGATTAGCCGTGTCCCCGGTTATGGACATCTTGAGTATCTAGTACTTGAATATCGAGTGAATCTCAACATGTTACTTCTAATTAATGTTGTTGGGTTTTAATTATTTTTCATTGGGATTGAGAATGCTGTCAACCATTCTCAATGTTTCACAACCACCAAGATAGTTAAATAAATTTATTCCTTTGCAGTAGGGAAAAATTGGATTTACGCAAAACTGTAACCATAGAGCTTTCCACCAGCCATATGTGCATATAGTATAGCTGTTTCATTCCATTACTCTCTATGTGTTACTTTGCCAGCATATTCCATGTGCTGACCCATTTTCGGGCTGCAACTTCTCATGTTGCAGACTTTTCAGACGACGAGTAAAGAGCTTTTAGGTCGTGGCCCTATACTCAGTGATGCCGCTGGAGTTGATGGACCCATTTATCTTTCGAGTCTTCCGCTGTTATCGTTATTAGATGGCCTTCAGCCATATTTATTGTAATAAGTTCTTTTTGAGCCATCGATGTAATAAGTGTGTGATTGCAACTCTGCTATAAAACCTCGATGTACTGTGTGGTGTCAGCATTACTGATCCAGGGATGACACCGTAGCACAGTAGACGTGATCCATTCGGGTCAGGTCGCTACACTTCTTGTGTTTCCAAGGTCCTGTGAACATTCCATCACCTATACTTGAAAAATTTTGTAACCAAGGGGAGATGATGATGCTGATGATCACAAGCATGAGGACGAGCAGGACCCATATACTTAGTGGCGCCTGGCAACTTATTCTGATGGATCACCTCTTCTTGTCTATATACAGGGCATTGTTGATGTTACTAAGGAAGCAATTGTTGTCTCACATGGTCACACTCTCTGAACCTATTCCGACAAGTGTTGCAGGGTATTCGGGATGGATACTAGTGTACTAGCACCAACACCTTCTCCCTGGTTTAGTATTGAAAGTCTTGGAGGAAACACGCTCTTCCTTGGATAAAACTATCCAATGATGGTGAAAGGCGATCCAGCTGCTGTTGACACAACATTACTAGCATTTATGGGAAGCAATTGTATCTATACCTCAGACATTGTTATGCTTCCCTACCATCCCAATATGGGTCCTGACATAGGCCGCTTCAGCCTGTATGATCAGTCCTCGTTTGTCTTGAGATTGACAATAGCTGGCCCTTCCCAGAGAATCACTTCTGGTTCAAAGCAAGCATTTCCAACGCCGATGAGTGGTTGAGCTGAAATTCATTTCATAGCTTTGTTATTTGTTGTGTGAGAAAAACTTTACTTTACTAGAATGTTTTGTTGGAAATGATCTATAATCCAACATGTATCCTCGTTGTCGTTGTGGGTTGATGACTTGTTGTATGTAATCAATGGTATATTTTCATATGCGTCCATCAACTCACGCCTGCTAATGATGTCCATATGAACAGTGGTAGTGATTTTAGTTGCAAAAATTAGATAGTGCTAGTGATGTTTAGCTGCATATTTTGACAAATCGCAGTGTTACAAGGTTGACAAATGGCGATGTTAGTAGATAAACAAATGTCAATTTTTCCAGTTTGACAAATGGCAACATACCCAAAATGATAGATGCAAATCTTACCCAATTGTTTCTACGTGGTTGCACACGGGTCATGCAAAACAACCATTTGCGTTGAAGGGATGCACAAATCCTGCACTGCGAGGGAAGACCATAGCTCTCACTTTGCATACGGGTGTGCTCTCTAAAACGTTTGCAATCAAGAGATGCAGAAATCCTGCTTGACAAATTTTCCCTTGGCTTCCAGGGGAAGCTATCGGTTTGCATATGGGTGTTCTAGCTAAAAAGTTTGCAAAATGAGTGTTTTATATTTAAAAACCATTGACATTTTTTTCAAAAGAAAATTCTTTGATAAGTCTATACATTAAGAGAGAAAAATGAAAGTTCATTCAAACCATATGTTTCATTTAGCCACACTGCAAAATTATATTCATACGATCGAGAATTCGAGATACATTACTAAACCCCAAAATAACTATTTCCGGTGGTGGCGGAGGCGGCGTGCCGTGCCGTCGTTGTCGTTGTCGTCCTCCGGGACACCGTTGTTGAAGTATTCAAGGCAGAACCAAATGTTCTTCACATGTAAATCAAACATCATGTCATTGCGCGATCGATGGACGGGGCACGGGATGACGTCAACTGGCGCCGCTGAGAGGTAGCGGTCGACAACAGCGTCCCATGCCACTAAGGGGGGGCGCGCACGGGCACGGGCGCGGCGGGTGCAGCCAAACGCACGGGGGCCGGCGCCACGGTGGGTGGAGGAGCGCGCAGAAGCATGGGCACTGGCGCTGGCATGTACACAAGCTCGCGCAGGTCCATGGAGACCTCGCTGATGCCCACGGCTTCCATCTCTGTGATAGTGCTTGGCGAGCAACCCATCAATGCTACGGGAATGGTCGCTGGCGCGGGTGTGGGGATGGGAGCGGGGGCAGCAACCGCCGCGACCAGCTTGTTCTAGGCCATGTCCATGAGGCCCCATTCCTCCTTATTTTCTATCTCCTCTGGCTTGGAGTCAACTTCACCAAACTTGAATACTAGTGGCAGATGATCTTTCTGCGCCATGGCGTTGGTGGAGGTCTGTAGGAGGGAGGGGAATGGGAGGTGAATAGTAAGGCCGCCCGTATTAAATGGCGGCTCGAGCGCCATTAATGGAGAGGAAGGCGGGCGGCCATGGAAGTCAAAGGGCTCGCTTCCCAGTGAGCATGCCCAGCGTACAGCTCGAACGCTTCCCGATGAGCCTACGCCTTGGAGGACAGCTTGCACGCCTCTCGGTCAGCCTGCGCACCGGACTTCGCTCGCACGCCTCCAGTTCAGTCAAGGTCAAGCAGCTGTCCGCACGGGACCTCCTATAGCCATTAAAATGAAGACACGTGGTGTCACATGAATGGTTAACAGAACGCACATGATTTGAATTATACAGATGTTTGAGATATTAATGTGGCAACTATTTTTTCAAAATGCCTTTGTTGCATGTTATTCGAGTGCGCCTTCTCTCAAAATGGACACAAAAAATACCATAGCATGCCGGGTGCCATTCCATGGAAGCATGCCAAGTTTCATGAATTTCAGACAATTTTTGGATTTACTAGAATTTAAAAACAAAGTATCTCAACGTTTTGCCGGTAACCAACGGTTCCCTGGTGTTTAAAATTCATTCCCATTTCTTGCGTGGGACCTAAGCAAGCACCCAAGGACACATATTTGATTTTTCAACGAATTTATATGCATTAGAGCATGTGCATGTTGTTCAGATTTGAATTATGCACATAAAAGCACTGAAAACTCAATTAATGCATAAAAATGTCCAAATGAACCCCGAAAAATCCCAAAAATTGACTCAACACTCCTGTTGTTCTATGTTGACACGAGAATTTTTTTGAAAGCAATAAGAGGCAATGGATATCGTTTCATCCCCAAAGGTGGGACATTCCCTACCGAAACCATCAAGCTTGTTGTGAGAAGCTCTGGTTTGTGACAAGCATATCCCAAAACCTTCCCCAAATGGGAAAAAAAATTTACCACAACATGTTGATGCACCTCCATGATAGCATGCCAAGTTTCATGAATTTCAAACGAGCTTTGGATTTACAAGAATTTAAAAACCAGGTATCTCAATGTTTGCGGCCGAGTGACCATGGCAGGGTGTTCGACATTCATTCCCATTTCTTGCATGGGACCTAAGCATGCACCCAGGGACACATATTTGATTTTTCAGCCAATTTATATGCATTAGATTATGTGCATGTAGTTCAAATTTGAATTATGCACATAAATGCATTGAAAACTCAATTAATGCATAAAAATGTCCAAACGAACCCCAAAAAATCCCAAAAATTGACACAACACTCCTGTTGTTCTATGTTGACACGAGAAATTTTTTGAAAGAAATAAGAGGCAATGGATAACGTTTCGTCCCCAAAGGTGGGACGTTCCCTATCGAAACCATCAGGCTTGTTGTGAGAACATCTGGTTTGTGAGAAGCATATCCCCAAACATGCCCCAAATGGGACAAAAAATTTACCACGACATGTTGATGCCGCTCCATGATAGCAAGCCAAGTTTCATGAATTTCAGACGAGTTTTGGATTTACTAGAATTTAAAATCAAGTATCTCAATATTTGGGGCCGAGTGACGGTGGCAGGGTGTTTGGCATTCATTCCATTTCTTGCATGAGACCTAAGCAGGCAACCAAGGACACATATTTGAATTTTTAACTAATTTATATGGATTAGAGCATGAGCCTGTAGTTCAAATTTTAATTATGCACATGAATGCATAGAAAACTCAGTTAATGTATAAAATTGTCCAAGCAAACCCCGAAAAATCCCAAAAATTGACACAACACTCATGTTGTTCTATGTTGACACTAGGAAAAAATTTGAAATCGAGAAGAGGCAATGGATATCGTTTCATCCAGAAAGGTGAAACTTTCACTACCAAAACCATCACACTTGTTGTGAGAAGCTCTGCCTTATGAGAAGCTTATACCCAAACCTGCCCCAAATGAGACAAAACTTTTACCATGGCATGTTGATGCCGCTCCATGATAGCATGCCAAGTTTCCTGAATTTCAGACGAGCTTTGGATTTACTAGAATTTAAAAACTAGGTATCTCAATGTTTGCGGCCGAGTGACCGTGGCAGGGTGTTCGACATTCATTCCCATTTCTTGCATGGGGCCTAAGGATGCAACCAAGGGCACAAATTTGAATTTTCAACTAATTTATATGCATTAGATTATGTGCATGTAGTTCAAATTTGAATTATGCACATAAATGCATTGAAAACTCAATTAATGCATAAAAATGTCCAAACGAACCCCAAAAATCCCAAAAATTGACACAACACTCCTGTTTTTCTATGTTGACACGAGAAATTTTTTGAAAGCAATAAGAGGCAATGGATATCGTTTCGTCCCCAAAGGTGGGACGTTCCCTATCGAAACCATCAGGCTTGTTGTGAGAACATCTGGTTTGTGAGAAGCATATCCCCAAACATGCCCCAAATGGGACAAAAAATTTACCACGACATGTTGATGCCACTACATGATAGCATCCCAAGTTTCATGAATTTCAGACGGATTTTGGATTTACTAGAATTACAAAAGCAAGTACATCGACATTTGCCAGAGAGCCACGGTGCCATGGTGTTCGAATTTCATCCCCATTTCTTGCATGGGACATAAGCATAAACCCATGGACACATATATGATTTTGCAACCCATGTTGGTGCACCGGAGCATGTGCATGTTGTTTAATTTTGAATTGTGCATGTGAAATGGCTAGAAAACCAATTTAATGTATAAAATATTCAAACGTACGCTGAATAATTCCAATTCTTTTACGACACACATATAGTTTCATGTTTACTGCAGATAAAAGGTCTAGCAATTCAAACATCGTCCATTGCCACTATGACCCCATTATGTAATTCAAATCAAGATGAAAAATCAAGTAGATCGCACACAGTTTATTATCATCAACCGTGTGAGATGCAGCACAAAATATCCTGGAGCACCGTTGGTGTATAGTACGCCTATGGCTTACGCGAGAAGGTGCGTCGGCTGCAGTCCATAGTCGGCGTCTCAAGCATACTAGCTCACTCCCCAAATATCATTTCATTGTTCAATTGTCGCCGGTGAAAGATGGACACGTGGACCCGCGTCATGAGGGCAATTTCGGTGGTCCACTCTGGCGAGAGTGCGGCCGCAGCTGCCATGCACGTGCTAACAAGGTGCATGAGCACGGCCACAATCTGCGACCGGGCGGCCAGGGCAGCCCAAATGGCCGTTTTTGCTTCTTAGGTGGCAGCAGCAACATCTGGCTCGGGGATAGCAACTAGCGAGAGCGGCACAGAAGCTGTTTGTTCCGCAGCGGCGGCCTTAGCCCTGATGGAGGCCGCCAACAACCATGTCGAGGCCGCCCACGCCCAGCTCCTAGCGGTCACCACACAAATCGGACAAAGCTTCTCCGACAACGGTCGGCAACCCACGACCGAAGAGCTAGCAATCGCCGAGAGGGTTCGAGCAACCGTCTGTTCCTCTACCGCATACCTTGCGACGACGGAGCCCATCCAAGCCCAGATTGCGGCCACCCACACCCATCTCGTGACGGCCTTTTCCTAAGAGATGGCAGACACGGATGGCAAGATGTTTTTAGAGTAATGTGAGATGGTTGCCATGGAGCACGTTCCCCAGGAGACCGTCGGGCGCAAGATGGACATGGAGGCGGCAACGGAGATCGACGAGCACCTGTCGTAGTAGTACTCTTAGTTTTGTTTAATTATAAGAGCGCCGTCTTTAATTTGTTAGAGTAATGTTTAGGTCAGCTAGCTCTGTTTAGTTGCTGAACTTGCTCGATTAGGAAGTGTGAGTCTGCTGTAGTCTCCTTTGTGTACCCAAATTATGCAATGACGTGGATGACCACTATAACCATGGAAATTGAAACCAAAATTTTTGACGTTCAAACTGATCACACACGGGTTAAGCTATCTGAATCGTTTGTGATGTTCACATATCATACACTGTTCTGAATAAGGGACCATGTGTGATGACACTTTGCGCGCTAGTTTTTTCGCTGAAGCGATTCCAAATTTTCGACTTCCGGGAAATATCTACCTCCCCGCCCCCTCCCCTTACCAAAATCCACATTTCCCCTATTTCTGCCTTCCCTTCCAAGTTGAAACCTTCACTCCTTGCTTGCTGCGTTGCCTCCTTGCCGGCGACCCTCCTACACGCTATTCGGCCTCGCCTATCCAGGCAGGTAATCCACGCCCACCCCCATCCTCCTCCTCCTTCCACATCCCACATGCCTCGACAGCCGGCGCGAGCATGACACCTTCCACCCAAATCACCGACCCCTCCACCAAATAAGCGCCGCCCTAAGCCATGGTGCACATAGTATAGCCAGGATATCAAGGAGCATTCAGCAGCAGAGAAGCAAATCGCGCCCACACGCGTGGATGAGGTCGCGATGGCTACAATTCATGCCGACCCCTAGATCTTGGAGGAGCACCTCGCCGTCGAGGCCACCATTGACGCCTCGCGCGCCAACGCCACGATGCGGTTGGCTGCTTTAAATGACAGTTCGTAGCGTTTTCTGGAGGCCACCGTCAGTGCCTTCGACGAGCACTATGACATGTTTTGTGAGTGTGCACGTGCTTACCTCATCTCGAGAGCCAGCAGGTTGGTGCCCGGAGCGGCTCAAGAAACTCACCACTAAGACGAGGGCACCCACGAAGAAAAGGCCTCGCCCTCTTCCATGTCCAAGGAGCCAATCGTCATCGATATCTCCGATAATGAGGAGTAGCTTGTCTTATTATCTCAGTATAAGGACCCATGTTCAGTTTGCTAGCTACTGCCTTTCCTCAACAAATTCTAGTGAATTGTGGTATCTACTTTTACCATGCAATCTTCTGCTCTAGAGTATATGTTCTATATGTCATGCAATGTGGTGTTCAGTTAACTATTTGGTTCAATTCTGCAAATGTGATGTTCAATTCTCTAGGGTGAAATTTTCCAAGTTTTCTAGCATGCTTGGATTGATTAACTATCCGATCTTCTGTTAGGAGTATGTTATATTGTGCAATGTGGTGCTCAGTTAACGTTTGGTTCATTTGTTGTGGTGTTTAGTTAGCAATTTGGTTCGATTCTTCAATGTGATGTTCAATTGTTGTGGGTGCATTCTGTTATTGTGTACCATGTGAGAAATAAATCGAATTTGGCTATACTAAATACACGAGAAATAAATACAATTGCTATATTTCCAAGTTGTTAAGCATGCTTGGTTTGGTTAACTGTCTGATCTTCTATTAGGAGTATGTTATATTGTGCAAAGTGGTGCTCAGTTAACATTTGGTTCATTTGTTGTGGTGTTTAGTTAACTGTTTGGTTCAACTCAGCAATGCGATGTTCAATTGTTGTGGATGCTTTCTGTTATTATATACCATGTGAGAAATCAATGGAATTTGGCTGTGCTAAATACATGAGAAAAAAATACAATTGCTATATTTCCAAGTTGTTAAGCATGCTTGGTTTGGTTAACTATCTGATCTTCTATTAGGAGTATGTTATATTGTGCAATGTGGTGCTCAGTTAACATTTGGTTCATTTATGTGGTGTTTAGTTAACTGCACGTGCATGGTCCATTGTCTAATAGCACATTGTTGTGCAATTGCAGGAACCATTCTAATATTTAGGTTTTTAACAATTTTGTCTTGCACATGTAGGTCCTACTGTCAGAGGTTTTGACTCATTGTTCGACCCTTTTCCATATGGGGAAATGAGTTGTCCATGAATATCAATCAAGTCAAGAAACTCAGAAAGATTGTTAGGATAATGAAATTAGCGACAAAAACAACAAGATCTTTGTCTGCACAATGAATAAGACATCAATTCACTAGAAGATGGTACTAACTATTATACCTTTCCTTCTTTTATTCCTTTGCCCCATTTCCAATATAGAGAATATATTTATGCACATCCTTATTTTCAGGCCTTTCCAAAGCAGTTCACTGATGATTACCTCTCAAACCACCTCTATGGTCAGGAGGTGAGGAAGGTTTTCATACAACACCCACGATTCAATATTGAAGTGTTTCTAAAGATGACGAAGGACGGACGGTCAATCATCCACAGTCACTGGCCTAAAGTTGCAAAGACCTTCAACATGAATGAAGGATCAATATTCGCCTTCCGCTTCAGCAGTTTTCCTGATGAGATGCACCTATCTATATACCGTCTATGCTGCTAATTTTGAAAGATTCTACATGTTGCATGTGAAACTTGGTGCTGGTGCAGTTGTGTAATGGGGTAGCTAAGTGCTGAAGCTATATCACGTTGTACTCTGATGTATTTCAATTATGAAATTCTGCTTCCTTAATATGGAAATGAAATATATTATGTGCTTAATATGAATGTCAATTAGATTAATAAATGGATTATTAATAACATGGCAATTATACTGCTAATTGGGTTTTGATTTTGCAAACGGTTATTGAAAAAAATACCGTGGGCGATGACCTCATGCAACGCAAATAGTTTCTAGGAATAAACCGTGGTGGATCAATGAACAATCACACACGACTTTCTACTGAAAACTGTTTGTGTTAGGCCACCTTGCGCAAACATTTACCACATAAAAACTATGTGTGATGGACAACCATTGCCACACATTTTCTTCTACGGACCGTGTGTGATGCATTCAATAACGCAAATGATAAAATTGTTAATATCGTGTGCAATGGCAACTCTATCACAAACGATTTAATGACAAAAGTTGTGTGTGATGTACCTGTGAACGGAAACGTTTTCCTTGGAGCGACTGTGTGGGATGTAAATACGAACGGAAACGTTTAGAGGGGACTAACTATGTGGGATGTACTTGCGACCAGAAACAATTTCACGTGTATAAATGTATTTTTAGCTCTACTGTACGTATTTCCATATTTGAGCGTTTGCCGGTCGCACACGAACTCATTTTGCCGAGCGTGTGTGCCAGGAGGGCATATCCCCGACGGTTTCTGGGCCGTGTGGGAAGGACCCCCTATCACCGTCACTCACTAGGGGACGATTCCAAATACCGTCACGGAAAGGGGTTAAAAACCGTTTGTATAGCACCGACGCGTACCAGTGGTAGTCCGATCGTCAAAGTCTACTCTTTCAAAACGATAATAACCTTATCATTGAAACATCGGGACACCTTCACCTCTATCAAGTGGTATCTGATTTCCAGGTTGCTCGGTGAGATTTTCTAGTTTTTCATAGTTTAGATCAAGTATGTTCTTCATACCTACAGTCCACGAAAAATCCAAAAAAATTAGGGTTAGTTCATCACATCCAAACCAATCTGAGCCTTTGCATAATATTTTTAGGATTTTGTTTTGTTGAATTTGCGGTTGCATCATCGTGTCTAGTTCTTGGTCTTAGCGTCTAGTCCTTTAGAGTTTCGTGTTCTATCATAGTTTGTCACGCCACTGCTGCACCATCTTCATCGCTGCTGCCATATACCACCACAATTGCCATATCCTACCACCACTGCTATATACCACCACCGCTGTCATATCCGACCACCGCTGCCATATACCACCACCGCTGCCATATCCTACCACCATATATCCACCACAAATTTGAGTTCCTTTCATATTAGGATTGTTTTCGAGATCCATCTATTTTCAGATCCGTGTTTCCTTGCATGAGAAGGTTTCAGAAAAACGAGTCAGCAGACCCCTGGGCAGTTTTTAGGCCAAAATTCTAGCGTGTGAAAATATTTTTCCCTATCCTGTTTTTAGGCGTTTCCGAGTCTTTTGAGACACGTGCCATCATACTGATTTTTTATCGCACTTTTTGGTCGTCGCTGCCCTGATTTCTGAAAAAATAGTCAAAAAAACTTCGTGCCTATCCTGTCATTTTGACTTGGGAAGAGTTCTGTGACACTCGCCATTATAGTGATTTTCGTCAAAAAAGGAGCGCAAAAAAAGAGCGGAAAAAATCCAGAGTATGCTTTACCCAAGTTTCCGTGATGCACCGTGATTTTGTTAGTGTTCCAGGCTTGGGTCTCTAGCACTATCTAGCCCAGGACCAGCACAGTACCATCGTTGAGTGTGTATTCAACTTTGTATCTCTGAATTGACTATTGATGACATTTTTTCTACCATATAATAAGCCTTCCCAGCTCCACATACATCTACATCGTGCATTTGACACCACCTGGCAATCGCTCTGTCCAAGGTTTGAGAGTTTTGACTGCAACGGTTGCTCATCACCACCTGCTACTGGGTAAGAACTCGTAAGAATTTGAGATTTTCTTGACGGATTTGTGACACCCCACCACCACCACCTTTTAGTAGTCTGTTGGATCATATGCTTGTGTGTTTCTATTGCTTGTAACCATGGCAGGATCACAATCCGACGACATTGACTGGGAGAACATGTCGAAGAAGTAGCTTCATGATAAATTTCAGCAAATGTTGAGTAAACACATGGAAGACGTGATGGCCAGCTTTGGAAAGGCACTGGAGAGGGTTGATGACATTAAGAAGACAATTGACACCCAGTTGGACACCCAGTTCGATGAAGTACTCGCATGTCTACCACAACCACCACCCGCATCTGCTACACCATTGCAATAACATCAACAACCACATCCACGCCGTGATCCAGCAGGGGGAGTGCAGTGTGTTGCGCATCAGATAGGACAAACTATAGAGGTGGAGGACCATTATGGGGATGAGGTTGATCAAAATCAGAACTACGTGCAACCACCAGCACCAGGTCAACCACATGCATATAATCACAACGGTAGGGCTGCAGCACCACCTCAGGTACGAGATTATGACCATATTCCAAATCTAAAATTGAATATTACATTGTTTGAGGGTAGATACATTCATGATGTATATCTTACTTGGGAGTTAGAAACTGAACAATGTTTCACATGCTTACAATATCCTGAGGATAGACGTGTTGCTGTTGTTTGTGAATTCACTAGTTTTGCTTCTGTTTGGTGGTCTGAACATTCTAGATTATATCATGATAATGTCCCTAGTACTTGGGCTGCTTTGAAAACTGCTATGCATACCTGTTGGGTTCCACCATATTATCAACGTGAATTACTTCAAAAATTGCAGCGTTTGAGACAAGGAAATAATTCTATGGATGAGTATTTTCAGGAACTACAAACTGGCATGATTAGATGTGGTATTGTTGAGGATAATGAAACTATGCTTGCACGTTTTATCGATGGATTAAATAGAGAGATTACAACAATTTTAGAGTATAAGAGGTCTAACAATATCACTCGTTTATTCCATCTTTCTTGCAAAGCCGAACATCAAGTGCAGGATCGCATGCATTGGCGCATACTAATTTTCTGCAGGTTGACCTTCCTCATGGACACCGTGTGCATCTTCTACTTCGACACGTTCTGCTACACCGGCAACTCCGTCAGCTGCTAGCTCTAGCCGTGATACAAGAAAGCAGGCACTACCACCACAATCTTCCAAGAGCACACCTACCGGTCCAGCATAGAGCTATTCTTCATCCATGGCATCAACAGGGGACACACATGATATTTTTTGTCGTCGTAGTAAGGATAGAGGTGATTATGCAAGAGAAAGCTAATCTCCGTGTGTTATGATTTCTACTGAGGATGGTGGGTATGAATCCGCTAGTGACTATGCTGACGAGACTTTGGCTCTTATTACAAGTGAAGAACACGATGGACATGATTCTGATCGTGACACCCAATACATAGCTGCTGAAGATGCTGACAAGTATGAAATTTTAGTTTCTCAACGTGTTTTGAGTGTGTAGGTCACACAAGCTAGTAAAATCAGAGGCATAATTTGTTCCATACAAAGGGAGTTGTGAAGGAACGTTATGTTCGCGTCATCATAGATGGAGGGAGCTACAACAACTTGACTAGCATGGAGATGGTGGAGAAGTTGTCCATCACCACAAGACCACATCCACATCCTTACTACATCCAATGGTTCAACAACAACGGCAAGGTTAAGGTAACACGTACTGTTTGTGTGCATTTTAGTATCTCTACATATGTTGATTATGTTGATTGTGATGTGGTAACCATGCAAGCATGTTCCTTATTACTTGGTAGACCATGGTAACTTGATAAAAATTATGTACACCATGGTAAAAACAATCAGTATACTCTTGTTCATAAGGATAAACATATTACTTGCTTCCTATGTCTCCTGATTCCATTTTAAAAGATGATATTAATAGAGCTAATAAAGCAAAACCGGAGAAAAGTAAGAATGAAAATCAAATTGTGGCAAAAGAATTTGGGCAACAAATGAAGCCTAATAATAAACCCTCTAGTGTTACTTCTGAAATTTAATTGAGAAGTGCATGTTTACCTGCCACCAAATATGATATTGATGAGCCAGATTTCAGCTAATCTATTTGCTATGCTTCTGTGTGCAAAGAGCCGTTAGTTTCATTCAACGACGTGCCTTCCTCTTTGCCTCGTGTTGTCACTAACATTTTGCAGGAGTTCGCTGACATGTTTCCACAAGACGTTCCACCGGGTTTACCACCTATTCGAGGGATTGAACATAAAGTTAATTTAATTCTCAGTGCATCGCTGCCCAACCGTGCTCCAGACAATACCAATCTAGAGGTGGCGAAGCAGATTATGCATCAAGTATAGGTGATGCTTGATAAAGGTTATACACGCGAATCCCTTAGTTCGTTTGTTGTTCCTATTATACTAGTGCCCGAAAATTATGGTACATCAAGTATGTGTGTTGATTGTAGAGGCATTTATAATATCGAATGATGATATCCATACCACTTGCACTGCTTTGAAAACTGCTATGCGTACTCGTTGGGTTCCACCATATTATCAACGTGAATTACTTCAAAAAATGCAATGTTTGAGATAAGGAAAAAATTCTGTAGAGGAGTATTATCAAGGATTACATATAGGCATGATTAGATGTGGTATTGTTGAGGATAATCAAGCTATGCTTGCACGTTGGATCAATGGATTAAATAGAGAGGTTCAGACCATTTTAGAGTATAAGAATATAACAATATCACTCGTTTATTCCATCTGCTTGCAAAGCTGAACGTGAAGTGCAGGGTCGCAAGCATTTGTGCGGACTAATTTTTCTACAGGCCACCTTCATTATGGACACCGCATGCATCTTCCACTTCCACATGTTCTACTGCAGCGGGACCACTGTCAGCTGCTACCTCCTGGCGTGATACACGAAAACAAGCACTACCCACACAATGTGCCAAGAGCACACCTACCGGGCCTGCATAGATCTCTTCTTCATCCATGGCATCAAAAGGGCATACACATGATATTATTTGTCATCGTTGTAAGGGTAGAGGTCATTGCGAGAGAATGCAAATCTCGGCGTGTTATGATTGCTACTAAGGATGGTGGGTATGAGTCCGCTAGTGACTATGATGAGGAGACTTTGGCTCTGATTACAAGTGAAGAATATGGTGGAGATGATTCTAATCATGAGACGCAATACATGGCTACTGAAGATGCTGACATGTGTGAAAGTTTAGTTACTCAACGTGTTTTGAGTGTGTAGGTCACACAAGCTGAGCAAAATCAGAGGCATAACTTGTTCCATACAAAGGGAGTTGTGAAGGAACGTTATGTTCGCGTCATCATAGATGGAGGGACCTACAACAACTTGACTAGCATGGAGATGGTGGAGAAGTTGTGCATCACCACAAGACCACATCGACATCCTTACTACATCCAATGGTTCAACAACAATGGCAAGGTTAAGGTAACACGTAATGTTTGTGTGCATTTCAGTATCTCTACATATGTTGATTATGTTGATTGTGATGTGGTACCGATGCAAGCATGTTCCTTATTACTTGGTAGTCCATGGTAATTTGATAAAAATTATGTACATCATGGTAGAAACAATCAGTATACTCTTGTTCATAAGGATAAACATATTACCTGCTTCCTATGTCTCCTGATTCCATTTTGAAAGATGATATTAATAGAGATAATAAAGCAAAACAGGAGAAAAGTAAGAGTGAAAATCAGATTGTGGAAAAGAATTTGGGCAACAAATGAAGCCTAATAATAAACCATCTAGTGTTGCTTCCGAAATTAAATTGAAAAGTGCATGTTTACTTGCCACCGAATATGATATTGATGAGCCAGATTTCAGCAAATCTGTTTGCTATGCTTTTGTGTGCAAAGAGGCGTTATTTTCATTCAACGAGGTGCCTTCCCCTTTCCGTCCTGTTGTCACTAACATTTTGCAGGAGTTTGCTGACATCTTTCCATAAGACGTGCCACCGGGTTTACCACCTATTCGGGGGATTGAGCATCAATTTGAATTAATTCCTGGTGCAACGCTGCCCAACCATGCACCAAACCATACCAATCTAGAGGAGGCGAAGTAGATTATGCGTCAAGTATAGGAGCTGCTCGATAAAGGTTATATACGTGAATCCCTTAGTCCGTTTGTTGTTCCTATTGTACTAGTGCCCTGAAAGGATGGTACATAATGTATGTGTGTTGATTGTAGAGGCATTTATAATATAGAATGATAATATCCATACTACTTGGGCTGTTTTGAAAACTGCTTTGCGTACTCGTTGGGTTCCACCATATGATAAACCTGAATTACTTCAAAAATTGCAACGTTTGAGACAAGGAAAAACTTCAGTAGAGGAGTATTATCAAGGATTACAAACAGGCATGATTAGATGTGGTATTGTTGAGGATAATGAAGCTATGCTTGCACGTTTGATCGATGGATTAAATAGAGAGATTCAGACCATTTTATAGTATAAGAATATAACAATATCACTCGTTTATTCCATCTGCTTGCAAAGCTGAACGTGAAGTGCAGCATCACAGGCATTTGTGCAGACTAATTTTTCTACATGTCGACCTTCAGCGTGGACACAACATGCATCTTCGACTACCACATGTTATACTGCAGCGGACCTCTGTCAGCTGCCACCTCCAGGCCTGATACAAGAAAATATGCACTACCCCCACAATGTTCCAAGAGCACACCTATCAGGCCTGCATCGAGCTCTTCTTCATCCATGGCATCAAAAGGGCATACACATGATATTATTTGTCGTCATTGTAAGGGTAGAGGTCATTGCGAGAGAATGCAAATCTCTGCGTGTTATGATTTCTACTAAGGATGATGGGTATGAGTCCGCTAGTGACTATGATGAGGAGACTTTGGCTCTTGTTACAAGTGAAGAATACGGTGGAGATGATTCTGATCATGAGATGCAATACATGGCTACTGAAGATGCTGACATGTGTGAAAGTTTAGTTACTCAACATGTTTTGAGTGTGTAGGTCACACAAGCTGAGAAAAATCAGAGACATAATTTGTTCCATACAAAAGGAGTTGTGAAGGAACGTTCTGTTTGCGTCATCATATATGGAGGGAGCTACAACAACTTGACTAGCATGGAGATGGTGGAGATGCTGTCTCTCACCACAAGACCACATCCACATCCTTACTACATCCAATGGTTCAACAACAACGGCAAGGTTAAGGCAGCACATACTGTTCGTGTGCATTTTAGTATCTCTACATATGTTGATTATGTCGATTGTGATGTGGTACCCATGCAAGCATGTTCCTTATTACTTGGTAGACCATGGTAATTTGATAAAAATTATGTACACCATGGTAGAAACAATCAGTATACTATTGTTCATAAGGATAAACATATTAATTGCTTCCTATGTCTCCTGATTCCATTTTGAAAGATGATATTAATAGAGCTAATAAAGTAAAACAGGAGAAAAGTAAGAGTGAAAATTAGATTGTGGCAAAAGAATTTGGGCAACAAATGAAGCCTAATAATAAAGCATCTAGTGTTGCTTCTGAAATTAAATTGAAAAGTGCATATTTACTTGTCACCAAATATGATATTGATGAGCCAGATTTCAGCAAATCTGTTTGCTATGCTTTTGTGTGCAAATAGGCATTATTTTCATTCAACGACGTGACTTCCTCTTTGCCTCGTGCTGTCACTAACATTTTGTAGGAGTTCGCTGACATCTTTCCTCAAGACGTGGCACTGGGTTTACCACCTATTCGAGGGATTGAGCATCAAATTGATTTAATTCCCGGTGCATCACTGCCCAACCGTGCACCAGACCATACCAATCTAGAGGAGGCGAAGCAGATTATGCGTCAAGTATAGGAGCTGCTCGATAAAGGTTATATACGCGAATCCCTTAGTACGTTTGTTGTTCCTATTGTACTAGTGCCCAAAAAGGATGGTACATCACGTATGTGTGTTGATTGTAGAGGCATTTATAATATCGAATGATAATATCCATACTACTTGGGCTGCTTTGAAAACTCATATGCGTACTCGTTCGGTTCCACCATATTATCAACGTTAATTACTTCAAAAACTGCAACGTTTGAGACAAGGAAAAAATTTTGTAGAGGAGTATTATCAGGGATTACAAATAGGCATGATTAGATGTGGTATTGTTGAGGATAAGGAAGCTATGCTTGCACGTTGGATCGATGGATTAAATAGAGAGATTCAGACCATTTTAGAGTATAAGAACATAACAATATCACTCGTTTATTCCATCTTGCTTGCAAAGCCGAACGTGAAGTGCAGGATCGCATGCATTGGCGCAGACTAATTTTCTGCAGGTTGACCTTCGTCATGGACACTGCGTGCATCTTCTACTTCCACATGTTCTGCTACACCGGCAACGCCGTCAACTTCCAGCTCCAACCGTGATACAAGAAAGCAGGCACTACCACCACTTTCTGCCAAGAGCACACCTACAGGGCCTGCATATAGCTCTTCTTCATCCATGGCACCAGCAGGGCACACACATGATATGTTTTGTCGTCGTAGTAAGGGTAGAGGTCATTATGCAAGAGAATGCAACTCTCCGCGTGTTATGATTGCTACTGAGGATGGTGGGTATGAGTCCGCTAGTGACTATGATGATGAGACTTTGCCTCTTATTACAAGTGAAGAACATGGTGGAGATGATTCTGATCATGAGACGCAATACATGGCTGCTGAAGATGCTGACAGGTATGAAATTTTAGTTTCTCAACGTGTTTTGAGTGTGTAGGTCACACAAGCTAGTAAAATCAGAGGCATAATTTATTCCATACAAAGGGAATTGTGAAGGAACGTTATGTTCGCGTCATCATAGATGGAGGGAGCTACAACAACTTGACTAGCATGGAGATGGTGGAGAAGCTGTCCATCACCACAAGACCACGTCCACATCCTTACTACATCCAATGGTTCAACAACAACGGCAAGGTTAAGGTAACACGTACTGTTTGTGTGCATTTTAGTCTCTACATATGTTGATTATGTTCATTGTGATGTGGTACCCATGCAAGCATGTTCCTTATTACTTGGTAGACCATGGTAATTTGATAAAAATTATGTACACCATGGTAGAAACAATCAGTATACTCTTGTTCATAAGGATAAACATATTACTTGCTTCCTATGTCTCCTGATTCCATTTTGGAAGATGATATTAATAGAGCTAATAAAGCAAAACAGGAGAAAAGTAAGAGTGAAAATCAGATTGTGGCAAAAGAATATGGGCAACAAATGAACCCTAATAATAAACCATCTAGTGTTGCTTCTAAAATTAAATTGAAAAGTGCATGTTTACTTGCCACCAAATATGATATTGATGAGCCAGATTTCAGCAAATCTCTTTGCCATGCTTTTGTGTGCAAAGAGGTGTTATTTTCATTCAACGACGTGCCTTCCTCTTTGCCTCATGTTGTCACAGACATTTTTCAGGAGTTTGCCGACATCTTTCCACAAGACGTGCCACCGGCTTTACCACCTATTCGAGGGATTGAGAATCAAATTGATTTAATTACTGGTGCATCGCTGCCCAACCATGCACCAGACCATACCAATCTAGAGGAGGCGAAGCAAATTATGCTTGAAGTATAGGAGCTCCGCGATAAAGGTTATATACGCGAATACCTTAGTCCATTTGTTGTTCCTATTGTACAAATGCCCAGAAAGGATGGTACATCACGTATGTGTGTTGATTCTAGAGGCATTTATAATATTCACTGATAATATCCAGACTACTTGGGCTGCTTTGAAAACTGCTATGCGTACTCGTTGGGTTCCACCATATTATAAACGTGAATTACTTCAAAAACTGCAACATTTGAGACAAGGAAAAACTTCTATAGAGGAGTATTATCAAGGATTACAAACAGGCATGATTAGATGTGGTATTGTTGAGGATAATGAAGCTATGCTTGCATGTTGGAACGATGGATTAAATAGAGAGATTCAGACCATTTTATAGTATAAGAATATAACAATATCACTCGTTTATTCCATCTGCTTGCAAAGCTGAATGTGAAGTGCAGGATCGCAGCCATTTGTGCTAACTAATTTTTCTATAGGTCGACCTTCAGCGTGGACACAACATGCATCTTCTACTTCCATATGTTCTACTGTAGCAGACCTCTGTCAGCTGCCACCTCCAGGCGTGATACAAGAAAACATGCACTACCCCCACAATGTTCCAAGAGCACACCTATCGGTCCTGCATAGAGCTCTTCTTCATTCATGGTATCAAAAGGGCATACACATGATATTATTTGTCGTCATTGTAAGGGTAGAGGTCATTGCGAGAGAATGCAAATCTCTGCATGTTATGATTGCTACTGAGGATGATGGGTATGAGTCCGCTAGTGACTATGATGAGGAGACTTTGGCTCTTATTACAAGTGAAGAATATGGTGGAGATGATTCTGATCATGAGGCGCAATACATGGCTGCTGAAGATGCTGACATGTGTGAAAGTTTAGTGAGTCAACGTGTTTTGAGTGTGTAGGTCACACAAGCTGAGCAAAACCAGAGGCATAATTTGTTCCATACAAAGGGAGTTGTGAATGAACATTCTGTTCGCGTAAACATATATGGAGGGAGCTACAACAACTTGCCTAGCATGGAGATGGTGGACAAGCTGTCTTTCACAACAAGACCACATCCACATCCGCACTACATCCAATGGTTCAACAATAACGACAAGGTTAAGGTAACATGTACTGCTCATGTGCATTTTAGTATCTCCACATATGTTGATTATGTCGATTGCGATGTGGTACCCATGCAAGCATGTTCTTTATTACTTGGTAGACCATGGTTATTAGATAAAAATTCTGTACACCATGGTAGAAACAATCAGTATACTATTGTTCATAAGGATAAGCATATTACTTGCTTCCTATGTCTCTTGATTCCATTTTGAAAGATGATATTAATAGAAATAATAGAGCAAAACAGGAGAAAAGTAAGAGTGAACAGATTGTGGCAAAAGAATTTGGGCAACAAATGAAACCTAATAATAAAGCATCTAGTGTTGCTTCTGAAATTAAATTGAAAAGTGCATGTTTACTTGCCAGCAAATATGATATTGATGAGCCAGATTTCAACAAATCTGTTTGCTATGCCTTTGTGTGCAAAGAGGCATTATTTTCATTCAACGGCGTGCCTTCCTCCTTGCCTTGTGCTGTCACTAACATTTTGCAGGAGTTCGCTGACATCATTCCACAAGATGTGCCACCGGGTTTACCACCTATTCGAGGGATTGAGCATCAAATTGATTTAATTCCTGGTGCATCATTGCCCAACCGTGCACCAGACCATACCAATCTAGAGGAGGCGAAGAAGATTATGTGTCAAGTATAGGACCTGCTCGATAAAGGTTATATACGCGAATCCCTTAGTATGTTTGTTGTTCCTATTATACTACTGTCCAGAACGGATGGCACATCACGTATGTGTGTTGATTGTAGAGGCATTTATAATATCGAATGATAATATCCATACTACTTGGGTTGCTTTGAAAACTGCTATGCGTACTCGTTAGGTTCCACCATATTATCAACGTGAATTACTTCAAAAATTACAACGTTTGAGAAGGAAAAAATTATGTAGAGGAGTATTACCAGCGATTACAAATAGGCATGATTAGATGTGGTATTGTTGAGGATAATGAAGCTATGCTTGCATGTTGGATCGATGGATTAAATAGAGATATTCAGACCATTTTAGAGTATAAGAAAATAAAAATATCACTCGATTATTCCATGTTCTTGCAAAGCTGAACGTGAAGTGCAGGATCGCAGGCATTTGTGCGGACTAATTTTTCTACAGGTCGACCTTCATCGTGGACACCGCATGCATCTTCTACTTCCATATATTATACTATAGTGGGACCTCTGTCAGTTGCCGCCTCCAGCCGTGATACAAGATGACTAGCATGGAGATAGTGCAGAAGTTGTCTCTCACCACAAGGCGACATCCACATCCTTACTACATCCAATGGTTCAACAACAATGGCAAGGTTAAGGTAACACGCACTATTCATATGCATTTTAGTATCTCTACATATGATGATTATGTTGATTGTGATGTGGAACCCATGGAAGCATGTTCCTTATTACTTGGTAGACCATGGTAATTTGATAAAAAAATTGTACGCCATGGTAGAAACAATCAGTATACTCTTGTTCATAAGGATAAACGTATTACTTTGCTTCCTATGTCTCCCGATTCCATTTTGAAATATGATATTAATAGAGCTAGTAAAGCAAAACAGGAGAAAAGTAAGAGTGAAAATCCGATTGTGGCAAAAGAATTTGACAACAAATGAAGACTAATAATAAACCATCTAGTGTTGCTTCTGAAATTAAATTGAAAAGTGCATGTTTACTTACCACCAAATACGATATTGATGAGCCAGATTTCAGCAAACCTGTTTGCTATGCTTTTGTGTGCAAAGATGCATTATTTTCATTCGACAACGTGCCTTCGTGTTTGCCTCTTGCTGTCACTAACATTTTGCAGGAGTTCGCTGACGTCTTTCCACAAGATGTGCCACTGGGTTTACCACCTATTCGAGGGATTGAGCATCAAATTGATTTAATTCCTGGTGCATCGCTGCCCAACCGTACACCATACCATACCAATCCAGAGGAGATGAGGAAGTTTATTCATCAAGTACAGGAGCTACTGGATAAAGGTTATATACGTGAATCCCTTAGTCCTTGTGTTGTTCCTATTATAATAGTGCCCAAAAAGGATGGTACATCACGTATGTGTGTTGATTGTAGAGGCATTTGTACGATCGAATGATAATATCCCTACTACTTCGGCTTCTTTGAAAACTGCTATGCGTACTCTTTTGGTTCGAGCATATTATCAACGTGAATTACTTAAAACCTGTAGCATTTGAGTCAAGGAAAAAATTCTGTAGAGGAATATTTTCAGGAATTACAAACTGGCTTGATTAGCTCTGGTATTGTTGAGGATAATGAAGCTATGCTTGCATGTTTTGTCAGTGGATTAAATAGAGAGATTCAGACCAATTTATAGTATAAGGAGTATAACAATATCACTCGTTTGTTCCATCTTGATTGCAAAGCTGAATGTGAAGTGCGGGACCGACAAGCATTGGCGCAGACTAATTGTTCTGCAGGTCGACCTTCGTCATGGACACCGCGTGCATCTACTACTTCCACACGTTCTGCTGCACCGATACCTCCATCAACTGCTACCTCCAGTCGTGATACAAGAAAGCAGGCACTACCACCACTATCTACCAAGAGCACACCTAATGTGCCTGCACAAAGCTCTTCTTCATCCATGGCATCAATAGGTCACACACATGTTATTATTTGTCATCGTTGTAAGGGTAGAGGTCATTATGTGAGAGAATGCAAATCATCGCCTTTTATGATTGCTACTGAGGATGGTGGATATGTGTCCGCTAGTGACTATGATGAGGAGACTTTGGCTCCTTTTACAAGTGAAGAACACGATGGAGATGATTCTGATCATGAGACGCAATACATGGCTACTGAAGATGCTGACAGGTATGAAAGTTGCTCAACGTCTTTTGAGTGTGCAGGTCACACAAGCTGAGCAAAATCAGAGGCATAATTTGTTCCACACAAAGGTTGTTGTGAAGGAATGTTCTGTTCACGTCATCATACATGGAGGGAGCTGCAACAACTGTGCTAGCATGGAGATGGTGGATAAACTATCTCTCACCACAAGACCTCATGCACATCCTTAGTACATCCAATGGTTCAACAACAGCGACAAGGTTAAGGTAACAAGTATTATTCGTGTGCATTTTGGTATGTCCATATAAGCTGATTATGTTGATTGTGATGTGATACCCATGCAAGCATGTTCCTTATTACTTGGTAGACCATGGCAATTTGATAAAAATTCTGTACACCATGGTAGAAACAATCAGCATACTCTTGTTCATAAGGATAAACATATTACGTTGCTTACTATGTCTCCTGATTCAATTTTGAAAGAGGATATTAAAAGAGCTAATAAAGCAAAACATGAGAAAAATAAGAGTGAAAATCAGATTGTGGCAAAAGAATTTGAGCAACAAATGAAGCCTAATAACAAACCATCTAGCATTGCTTCTGAAATTAAATTGAAAAGTGCATGTTTACTTGCCACCTAATTTGATATTGATGAGCTAGATTTCAGAAAATTTGTTTGCTATGCTTTTGTGTGCAAAGTGCAATTATTTTCATTCAAGGACGTGCCTTTCTCTTTGCCTCCTGCCGTCACTAACATTTTGCAGGAGTTTGCTGACGTCTTTCCACAAGACGTGACACTGGGATTACCACCTATTTGAGGGATTGAGCATTAGATTGACTTAATTACTAGTGCATCGCTACCCAACCGTGCACCATACCGTTCCAATCTAGAGGAGGCGAAGGAGATTAAGCATCAACTCTAGGAGCTGCTCGACGAAGGTTATATACGCGAATCCCTTAGTCATTGTGTTGTTCCTATTATTCTAGTGCCGAAAAGCATGGTACATTGCGTATGTGTTTTGATTGTAGAGGCATCAATAATATTACTATTCATTATCGTCATCCTATTCCTAGCCTAAATGATATGCTTGATGAATTGAGTGGCTCTAGAATATTCTGCAAAGTTGATTTGCATAGTCGATACCATCAGTTTCTTATGAAATTGGGAGATGAATGGAAAACAACATTTAAAACTAAGTTTGGTTTATATGAGTGGTTAGTCATGCCTTTTGGGTTAACTAATGCACCTAGTACTTCCATGAGATTAACGAATTAAGTTTCACGTGCTTTCATTGTTCGATTTGTGGTAGTCTATTTTGATGATATTATGATTTATAGCAAATCTTTGGAAGAACATTTGGAACATTTACGTGATGTTTTTATTGCTCCACATGATGCACGTTTGTTTGGTAACCTTGGGAAGTGCACTTTTTGCACCAACCGAGTATATTTTCTTGGTTATTGAAACATAAGTTGACACATGCTCCTTTACTCCAACTTCCTGATTTTAATAAGACTTTTGAGCTTGAATATGATGCTAGTGGAATTGGATTAGGAGGTGTGTTATTACAAGATGGCAAACCTGTTGCATATTTTTTTGAAAAATTTAGTGGGCCTAGTCTAAACTATTCTACTTATGATAAAGAATTATATGCTCTTGTTCGTACTTTAGAAACATGGCAACATTATTTATGGCCTAAAGAATTTGTTATACATTCTGATCATGAATCTTTGAACTATATTAAAAGTCAAGCCAAACTGAATCGTAGACATACTAAATTGGTTGAATTCATTGAGACTTCTCCTTATGTTATTAAACAAAAGAAGGGTAAAGAAAATGTTTTTACTTATGCATTGTCTCGTTACTAAACTATGTTTTCACAACTTAACTTGAAAATATTTGGTCTGGAGACCATCAAAGATCAATATGTGCATGATGCTGATTTTAAAGATGTAATGCAGAATTGTAAAGAAGGAAGAACA